>NC_057813.1:174289648-174533038 GCF_018294505.1 Triticum aestivum
ATCAAAAAATGTAACATATGCAATGTGTGTGAAATAGAGTCCTGGATATAACATATATATAGAGGGGGCGATCCACGAGAAGAGAGTGGAGGTATCATCGGCTTGAGGTGTCCATAGAATCAAAGAGAGGGATGATGTGTGTGTGTGTGTGCATGCGCGCGATCGATAAAGAGTGCCATCGATTTTGTGTGTGCCCACGTCAAAGATATAGAGTGGCTGGCCTACTGGAACGTGAGAGGGGACATGTGCAGTTTGTCTCTGTGGCATGGATACCTACCTGCAGCGCTCGACTATCGGTGTGTGGTGGGGGAAGAGGGAGGCCCAATTAACTATAGAGGTACAATGGCTGGTATATGTTTGGAGGAGGAGAGAGGCCTACCTCATGTATTAAGGAGATCGATCTTCCTCATGTATTAAGGGAGATCGATCGACATCCATGCATATGTGCAGGAGAGGAATAAGGTTGGGAGAGAGACAGAGCTAGAGTGTTGGAGGGGGTGGTAGTGGAGTTGCTTCTAACAAATGGTGGGATAGGCTTGCTAGACAAATGGAGGGCACGCCCGCAATATCAATAAGAGAGGAGATGGCTGCTTGTTGCCTGTGCACGTGCGTGTGAGAGACGGGTCAGGAGGCATGCACGAATGATGAGGGGGACGATGTGGCTGTGGTAAGCAGACGTAACTACATAGGAAGATCAATCACCCTTTGTTAGAGAAAGGAGAGACATAACTTGTGAGGTACGTCGATCAATGGGGGGGTAGTTAAAGTCGATCTAGGTATATGTTGGGAGATCGATCGGTATACATGCATGTGTGTGTTAGAAGCAAATGAGGCACGAGGAGAAGGATAGAGAGAGAGAGGGATGCATGTAGGAGGTGGTACGAGAGGCATAGTATATCGATGGGGAGGAGTGTGCGAGTACGAGAACGATGAAAAGAGTGGCGGGAGTGAGGCATGGACGGTGACAAGAGAAGAGGTGAAGCTTGTGTTTTTGCTAGGCACACCTGGCTAGAGAGGCATATCGATCGATGTGTGCCATAAAGAAGGAGCTAGGGGGCCTACACACACCATGGGTGAACGACCTAAAGTGAAAAGACGAATTTACGCGATGGAGCTAGAGAATGGTGAGGGAGGGTGAGAGGGATGCGGGCGTGTGCATGCACAAGAGAAAGTTAGCGCTAGCTACAAAGATAAGAGGGTTGTGTGAGTGTAAAAGACGAATAGAGATCATATATACTTCATTATAAAAAGCGAATTCAGATATTTGAAGAATTTATCATAGTGTTTTAAACTGACGCATGTGTGAATATATATAACGGTGATACACATGGTGTGTTTATCAACATGTTATACTACATTTAATATATTTTATCTCTACTATTATAAAAAAATGGAGTTGTTGATGATGGTGTGCCTGCCATCCTGCATTATAGGCCGTCCGATTTATATCTGGCGGATAGCAAGGAAACTATGATGGTTGAAGTTGGCAACAATCATGATTGTAGATTCTTATTGAAATAGAGAAACGAATTCAAATTTAGTTCGAATTGCAGCGGTAGTATAGACATTTGGAATGCACTAAAATGTTGGCATGAGTAGGTTAATGCATTATACAGCAAGCAAAAAAATTTAATCGGACATAACATGAATTCATACTCCCTCCTTCCATCTATATAGGGCGTAATGAGATTTTTAAGACCGCCTTTGACTATTGACAAGATTAATAGTACATGACATGCACAATGTGAAAATTATATCATTGAAAGAACCTTTCACAGACGAATTTAACAGTGTGCTTTGTGTTAGTTGCATGTCATATATCATTGCTCTAATATTTGGTCAAAGTTAGCATCGAAAAATGCATTAGGCCCTATATAGATGGAATGAGGGAGTAGCTTTGAATAGCATTTGTATAGTAAAACGGGGCAAGACTCTCTCTTTGTGTGGTGTGAATAGTTCTATTTTTTCGTTTAGGGAAGTGCAAATTGATTTGGTACGTACAAGTACAATATTACTACACGTTAGGCTTGTCACTAAAATTCAACCCGCGTCTTGTTATATCCCGAAAATTAAGATATCGTGCTCCCAAAACTGGCGCCTTCACAACCCGCGCCTTGCTATCCCGAAATTAAAACGCGCGCAAAAACTCCCTCCAGCTGCCAAATCCCGACACGTGAAATCCCCCTTCTAACCCTGAGCCGAAAGGGCCGCTAGTTCAAATCGGTGGGGGGTACTTTTGTAACACACCCTACATTTTGGACAAGCGCGTCCCTAAGTCATGCTTCACCCCCTCCCATCGCCCCCTTTTCGCCATTCGAAATCCCAGGCCGCCATGACCTCTCCGCTCCAGCCGCGAAACCCCACCCTCCTCCGTCCACCACGTAAACGCTGTCCAGCCGGAGCCTCTTCCCCGACGACATCGTCCACCGCAATAGCTCGACGTCCCTCGTCCACCTCCCCGGATGAGGATCCGTCGTCCATCTCGCCGTCCCGCCGCCGCCCCGTCCTCCACCTCCAAGGAGCTACTCCGACGATCGCCTCGTCTATCGCGGCTGCTCCATCCCCACAGCGCCAACTTAACCTACTCCATCAGAACCGCAACATCCTCAACGACTCCTCGGACGAAGCCGAGGCCTACTCGGCACCACCAAAGAGGTTGTACACTCATCGCATCGCACCTTCTCCTTAACTCGACCTTCCGGCGCCGACGGTGCTCCATCCCGCACCCCCATGGAGTGGCTACCTTGAAGTCGGCTCCGTGGGCGACATCTCCATGGCAGCTCTCCCCCAGTGCGAGGCCCCTTCGGCGGCGGCATCCATACCAGCCGGATCTGCTGCTGCTGCTCCGGCTCTCGATTGCTTGCTTGCGCTGCTGCTGCTGCTCCGGCTCTCGCTCGATCGCTCGCTCACCCCGCTGCTGCTGTCGCTGCTCTCCCCCTCGCTCGTGCTGTTGCTCTGCTCCAATTAAGCCACACTTCAGTCGACTGAATCGACTTTTGGATCAGTCGATTTTCAGGGTTTGGGGGGGGGGAGGGCTCGCCGGAGTTAAGGAAGAACCACCCGCAGCGGGGACAGGGGCTCGCCGGAGAGGTACCCCATTATCTATCTTAGGGTTCAGGGTGGGGGGGTGCCTAGAGGGCTGGCCGGGGCGGCGGTGGCGAGTTGTTTCGAGGCGGCGAGGCGACGCTGGGGCCGGCGGTTCGGCCGGTGGTGGCTGGCGGCTCAGGGGGTGCAGGTTGAAGATGAACTACAGGTCCTTCCTAAACTACATGTCAAGTGCCTCTCTGCTACCATTGCGTTCAGTTTCGACAGTAGCATTTAGATTCCACAGTAAATTTTAGTTTCGACAGTTAAGTTCAGAGTCAACAATTTTTACCTCATCTGTTGTAGTCAGGTGGTTTTTGGTGATGTTAATTTTACATCCATTTTACATCATCTATTGGAGATGCTATTATAATCCCACTTGAGATTGACGATGTCTGTCTTGTGCTGCTTCAGCCTTGACGTCTTACGGCTCACCGGAGCTGCTCCAACGACACAACGATCCATCACAACAAAGCAGTGCATTGGATGCCGTCTACAGATTCCTCAGATCTTCCTCCACACCTCCGACAGCCACCTCTGCCTCAACTGCTTCAGCGACCAACCCAATGATGCTGAGGTCGACACAGCTACGACAAAGAGGTTGTACACTTGTTGCATCACTTATTACTATACATTCACGTCGATCCATTATGGCTATTTAGGTTCAACTAAAAAACGTCGATCCACTGGTTGTTACCATCACTCTAAATTTCTGCATGCTCTCCTTACATAATCTCACCATATTTTTTTCGTATGCATGTCAGATATTGTACACAGTCATGCTGAACATGTAGAGAAAAAGAGAAGAGTTTTGTGCGGCAATACAATGTCATGCAGACATCGCTCCATGGTGGGTTCAATGGCAAACCCTCCCCACCATTCTGAGGTAGATTCAGATGCCGCTGACCACTCCTATTTACCCCCCAAGGTGTTTTCTCTACCTTGGCATGATGATGTTAGTCATATGATGCATATGTTGCCTTGCAGTGCCTACTTTTGACATCATATATGTCATCTGCTTAGTTTAGACATGTTCTGTAATGCCACCTGTTTAGTTTCTATATCATATATGGGAATTATGCAGTCTCATGTCTTTTAGCGAGCCATAATATATGTGAAATGTGCAATGCCATCCTGTTTAACCAGGCATCATATATTTGAATGATATCTTGCCCATCCTTTTCTTCATTACATTTCCATTTGTCGACAATGTTTGTACATTAAACAACTCTTCCTGTGAATCAGCCATTTGGGTGGGAGATGGAAAAATCTGGAGTGAAAAAAGGCCTTCAGAGCAGACAGTGCTACCTGTCGAAGCAGATCTCTTGTTGGGTCCCGATATCTCCTCAGAGATGGATTCAGAGACAGATGACCAGTCCTATTCCCCCACTGAGGTGTTTGCTCTAACTTGGCACGGTTATACTGCTCATATCATGCATATGGTGTCTTGCATTGCATAGTTTAGACATCATATACACAATATTCAACACCATGTTCTTAGTTCAGACATCATATCGAATGCCATCTGTTTAGCATATAAATCACATTTGTGAATTAAATGATGCGATCCTGATTACTTAGATAACATGTAGGTGAATTATGTCATGCGATCCTGTTTAGTTATTCATCATATCTTTGAATTATGTTATGCTATGCTATCCAGTTTAGATAGACATCATATATGTGAAATTATGTCATGCTATCCGTTTTAGTTAAACAACATACATGTCAACTATTTCATGCCCTCTTTTTTCCACACTATCTATTGCATCTGTCTCTCATACAATGTCTGTACATTCAACTATGTTTCCTATTTATCAACCATTTGAATTGGAGCGGGTGATGCCAGTATATAGCCGAATAAAAACACGATCTTCAAATAAAACAGTGCTACCTCTTGGTGGAGATAGCACCCTAGTTGTACATGCACAAGAACCAGCCCTACCACACATAACACAAACTCTCGCAGATTGTACCCCTACTGCGATGGACAGAGAACCAGTTTCACCCAATCTAACCCCAACCCCAGCCGATAGTAACCCAGTTCTTGCTGACACAACACCATCTCCACCATAAAGCTCCCAAACAAGAGCAGTTAGTAAGGCAGCTCCAGTGCCTAAAGGGCCAGTACTATCACGACGAACCCCAACTCCACCAGTTAGTACGCCTATTCCTGTGGAGGAAGCACAACCAGCTAGTCGTAGTTTAGCATCTATCGCATTTGATGTTGTTAAATCGTATGTGCGTATCTTCCCATCTTGGAAATATTATACTAAAGATGAAGGAAAATGCCAGTTGCAGGGGTTTGTCCAGGAGTTATGTGTAAGTAATGTTATTCATGGCAATTACTTTGCTTCATCCCATACATCCTACCTCCATGATGGTTATAATACAACAAATTTTCCCATTTTTCTCTATAGAGAAGGACTGATTTGGAAATTCAGGCTGAGGTAACCTGTGCTAATACCTCTGCTATCTTCAAGAATGCTTGGTGGCAGTATCGGAATTACCTGAAGAAAACGTACTTCACCGACAAAGGAACTCATCAAATTCCCTTACGTTCTCCTGAGACACATTTACTGGACGATGACTGGGAATGCCTTGTTCTGAACTGGTCCCGAACCAAGAATGTGGTAAGGTCTATGAGCTCATTTTCTATTTTTAAGTATTATATTCTTGTGTCTTACTGTACTTTGTTCATGTAGAACAAGTGCCTAAACCTGAAGAACAAATGTTCTAATTTAAGATTCCATTGCTATCATAGTTCAAAAAAGCGCTAGGCGTTAATTGTGCGTTTTGCCACCGCCTTGCGCTTTACTAACAAAGCGCATGCTTATGCGCAGTTATGCACAGATTATGTGTAGTTTTGCGCAATGCATTTTGCCAACGCCTAGAGCCTAGGCGTGCTTAAGCGCTTGCTTAGGCGCGCCTTTTTTAACTATGATTGCTTTGCTGTTGTATCACTGTATTTACTCATACAAACTTATTTTTAAATTGAAGGATCTAATCGAAACTCCAATGGCACAACAGGTATGTGCACGCATGTTTTTTTAACAGGTTTGCTCTTATCAATAGCTCTGTTGATTTCAATTTCAATTGTGTATACAGTTGACTTTCATATCATGCACATTACTAGCATCACAATAGAGCCAATAGTGTTGTTGTACATGTAGACCCGTGGTACCCATCTGAAATCTTGTTGTGCCGTGTAGTTTCCCACGCTTTGTATTCTTTCACTACTGCTTTGTCTTGAACTGATATGATTTGAACTGTGTCTCTATTTTGATTTGGCAAGACAATGCAGTGACCATAGGACATAGATATATGTTTATTTGATGCTTTTATTATGTACTAGTACTTGGCAATAGAAGACTTGGTAGTTTAATCCTGTCCACCTTACTAATGAACTGGTTCACCGAAATGAGTTTCATATACTAGTACATGCTAAACTTGTTATGTGTCTGCTTGTTTCTTCTTTTAGAATGCTGACAGAATATTGGGGAAGAGTGCCTTATTAAGCAATGGTAAAGGAAGTAATGTAGATAAGGTTCAGGAGAGTGACACATCCTTGTTGGTCTCCAACAAAGCTGATAAAACAACTAAGGAAGACTATCTTGAAGACAGCGAGACAACCCCAAAGTCCTGTCTTGGTTTAGTGTTCGAGTTACTGGCCACTACCGCTTGCACAAGCTATTCAAACTCACTGTCTGAATCAGTTCGGTTTCTTGAGTCTCAACTACAAGCTGAAAGACATCGATCATCTGTGCTATGACAAGAAGCGGAAGGACTGTGGAAGTCCCTGGAGCATTCAGATGCATACTTTCTGGTGCAACAACAAGCGTTGGAGGATTTTAGCGCCAAACAGGACAAAGTTAATCAGCTTGCTAAGCTTATTTCCAGCATGGTGGATACCCAGGATAACATTTCTTGAGCTCTCCTGAAGTTGTTTCAGTTATGCTCTTGTTTTGCTGGCGCGTTTATTTGCACCGGTGACCAATTTTGACGGCCAGTGTATGTAATATGCTGTTTTGTTCCCTATATTTGCACTGGTGGCGAACTTTGATGCCTAGTGGATGTAATATGTGTAATAGCAGTAATAGGCTAGCATTAATTGCTTGCTTATTTATTTCCTTATTGTCTTATTTAATTGTTTGCTTGTAGTCACTGGAGTTCTTTTTCTGTGTTTTTCTAGTGGCCACAATAGCCTACTTTTGGTAACTAGGCCAAAATAATCATGGCAACACACGGACTGTTGTAACCATGGACCTCCTGCAGGCCATATGATCCATGGGCCTTCGTCTGGCCGTAGGATCCATTGGCCTTCTATACGGGCTGTAGGATCCATCGACCTTCTATACGGGCCTTAGGGTCCATGGGCCTTCTACCGGCCGTACGATCCATGGGCCTTCTACGGGTCGTACTATCCATGGGCCTCATACGGGCCGTAGGATCCATGGCCTTCTATGGGGCGTATCATCATTTTGCCAATCATGGGCCGTACTATTCGTGGACCATAACGGGCCGTTAATAGGCCGTATTTGATAACTCTATGAAAATAGCCCAACGGTTTTTTTACATGAAAACGGCCCGACATATTAACGGTCCGCAAACGGGCTGCCTGTAACAACGGGCTGAATTTGGCCCACAAGCAGAAAATTATAGTAATGGGCCGTATGTAACCGAATGCTGCAAATGAGCCCAAGAATCAATGGGCCCTGAGAAGGCCGAAAGATAACTTGTACTGGAAACGGCCCAATGGAATAACGGTCCGTTAATGGGTATAAAGTGATACACTATTCATTACGGGCCAGTTTCGCCACGGGCCGCTAATGGGCCAAGAGTTACAAAGGTCCTCATATGGGCCGAAAGAAGTCATGGGCCACACATGGGTCGGAAGTTAAAATGGGCTGAATCATATTGGACGGCCCAGATGACGCTACTGGGCCTAATTCGGATAGGGCGTAACGGGCCCTGGGTTAGCGGGCTGTAAATGGGCTATATGCGAACATGCCGTTAACATGCTTTCCGTGGGCAGGGCCGCCACCTTTTGACCAAGTCAAACGGGCCGGCCTTTTCACAGGAATGGGCCTCTGTTGTGCCGTGCCACGTGTCGCCGTATCATAGGCGACTTAGGTCCAATGAGCGGATGAGATCTATCCCAACGGTGAGCCGACACGTATTTCCTCCAGCCAATGATGATTTTACACGTGGAAAATCCCCATTGGTTGGGGCTGTTAACGGGCTCGGATCCAAAACCCGACCCGATAGCTTAACGGTGTTCCGTTACGGTGGATGCCACGTGTTGGTCACCCTTGAAGAAAGCACTTCTATGACGCGCGATTTATCGTCATGGAAGTGGACACTTCCGTGATGATAATTTTGGTAATGTCATGGAACACTTCTACGACAGCACATGTATGACTATCTTGATTCTTCATTAATTGTTAATGGATGTACATGCATGACAAAAAACGCGACCTACTGTGACAAACACGTATCATCACGGAAGTGTATTTTTTTGTAGTGAAAGGGAACAGAAGTATGATGTACAGGTTCGCCAAACCAGCTTCATGGTCTGCTTGGTGTTTGACATGCCTTGCTAGAGGCCGCTACCAACCGTGCAGTTTGGAGGTGATCCGAACTATGACCAAGCCGAGTCGAACCTAAGGGGTTGCGCACTTAAGGGAAGGAACCTACGAGGTCGGTTTGGAGGACACTGGTCGGATGTGATCCGAACTGGACTTGGAACGTGACCGAGTAGACTTTGGGCTTTAGGGTCCACGCGAGGCCCAAGTGTTGAGCCCGCGACAGATGCCTGTATAAAGTGGAGGTACAGCACACTCATGCGGTTGATCGCTTCGGCGCTGCAACTAGGGTTTGCATGTGTTGCGAATAGCCACCTCCACTCGCTACCGACTGTGTGATCGGACCCAGCAGTCCGCCGCACGGTGTTCCTCCTGCACGCGCGGATACCGTTAGAGGCAGTGCACTTGCACCGCTCCGGCGAACTTGTACGTGGGATCGGATGACCGGCTGTTCGAGGGAGATCGGACAAGGAGGAGATGGTCCACGCGGACGCGCTGCCCCAACTCTTCTTCCGCTGCACGACACTGCGTGTCTAGTGGTAAAGAAATGTGATCCATCTCCCCTAGCATGTTCCTGGATGTTCAGAACATAGGACAATTTTAATTTGCAGTCGACGCACCCTACCATAGAACCCAACAATATATACCTCTCACCTATCCCGTGGGAGGGTTGACCATTCACTTTGAACATCCTCAAGAACACTTTTCACTCTCTCTCCACTACAAAAAAATACACTTCCGTGATGATACATGTTTGTCACAGTAGGTCGCGTTTTTTGTCATGCATGTACATCCATGACGATTTTATGATAGAATCAAGATAGTCATATCTGTGCTTTCGTAGAAGTGTTCCATGACATTACCCAAATTATCATCAGAGAAGTGTCCACTTCCATGATGATAAATCGCGCGTCACAGAAGTGCTTTAGTCAAGGGTGACCAACACGTGGCATCCACTATAACGTTACGCCGTTAAGCTACCGGGTCCGGATTTGGATCCAATAACCCGTTAACAGCCGCGACCAATGGGGATTTTCCACGTGTAATATCATCATTGGCTGGAGGAAACACGTGTCGGCTCACCGTTGGGACAGATGTCATCCACTCATTGAACCGAAGGCGCCTATGATACATCGTCACATGGCATGGCCCAACAGAGGTACATTCCTGTGAAAAGGCCAGCCCATTTGACTTGGTCAAAAGGTGGTGGCCGGCCCACGGAAAGCCTGTTAATGGCCTGTTCATATATAACCCATTTACAGCCTGCTAACCTAGGCCCGGTACGACCTATCCGAATTAGGCCCAGTAGCATCATCTGGGCCATCCAATATGATTCCAGCCCATTTTAAGTTCCGGCCCATGTATGGCCCATGACGTCTTTCGGCCCATATTATGCCCTTTGTAACTATTGGCCCATTAACGACCCATGGTGAAACTGGCCCGTAATGAACAGTGTATCACTTTATACCCATTAACAACCCATTAATCCATTGGGCCGTTTGCAGCCCATGTTATCTTTCAGCCTTGTCAGGGCCCATTTATTCTTGGGCTCATTTCCAGCATTCGGTTACTTACGGCCCGTTACTGTCATTTTCTGCTTGTGGGCCAAATTCAGCCCGTGGTTACAGTCGGCCCGTTTGTGGTCCGTTAATACGTTGGGCCGTTTTCATAGCATCATCAAATATGGCCTATTAACGATGGCCTGTTATGGTCGGCCTATGAACAGACGATTCCAACTCTAGCCTGTTTACGTCCATAATGCGGTCTGTTATTGGCCCATGTTTGGCCAATCGATCATACGACCCGTATAAGGCCCATTGAGGATACGTCCCGTAGAAGGCCCATTGTTTCTACGGCCTATAGAAGGCCCATTATTTCTACGGGCCTTAGAAGGCCCATTGTTTCTACGGCCCGTAGAAGGCCCATAGTTTCTATGGCCCGTAGGAGGCCCAATGTCACTACAGTAAACATGTAGCCCATGGTTATTGTGGCCTAGTTTTAAAAAATAGGTTATTGCGGCCACTAGCAAACCGCGGAAAAAGAACTGCACTAACTACAAGCAAACAAATAAACAAGACAACAAGGAAATAAATAAGAAAGAAACTTACGCTAGGCTATAACGGCTATTACACATATTACATCCACTGGGCATCAAAGTTCGCCACCAGTGCAAATAAACACGCTGACAAAAGAATATACAAAACTGAGAGCACTTCAGAAGGCACTAGGCCTGGCCAGGTCGGCCCCCCCAAACAGCGGAAGAAGCTGAGTAGACCTTAGTTGTGTCAACGATAGATGCATCACCCATAGCTGTATGGCATGATGGTGCACAAGGCAGTCCTCTGACATCTTCATTGCATCTTTGACTTCAAGTCAGAGCTGAGCTGAAGCAAGCCTTTCCGCTTTAAGTTGAGACTGAAGAAGTCGAACTGATTGAGGCAGCGACTGCATAGAGGTTGTCTCACACCTGCTGGTGAGTAGCTTCAACTCACTGTCTTCATCAAGACAGGACCTTGGGGTCATCTCGCTATCCTGAAGATGGTTTGGCTCACTATCTTCCCTAAAGTTCTGCCTGGCATAAGAGATATGACTCTGAAGATAGTACACGTAATTGTAAGTGCATCTAGTGCCACGCCTAGTTGGTTTTGGAGTATTGACGACAAAGTTGGTTGAGGGACTAATGCGTTTGTGAGAATTGCAGGATAACGCAGGTAGTGTCCCTCAATGATTTGGTTTACCTACCGGAGATGACCCCTAAAAATGTATGAAGACAGTGAAGACAATGGTGGTATGAGAAGATATTCATATTGAAGACTATGACATGAGAAGACATTGCGTGAAGACTATGGACCGCGAAGACTGTGTGGCTTCATTGTTTCCTTTTCTTCTTTGTTGAGTCATAGGAACCACCGTACTGTTAAGTGGGGTCCAAGTGAACTAAGTCAGAGTGACTGAAGTGATGCTCAACCCAAATCCTATGTCTTCGAGCAAAGACAATGAGAGCAAATCTTATCCAGAGCTGGATGATTCAGCTTTGCTTGTAGCCCAAGTAAAGTTGCCGCGTGTGTTTGAAATCTGACCGTTGGAACACGTGTCAGTTCCTTAGTGACCCAGGGTGATTTCGGACAAATCAGGTCGGGTTGCCTTGTGGCTATAAATAGCCCACCCCCTACACCATAAATTGGTGGCTGCTCAGAGTTAGTTTATGACTTTTGTCGTTTTGAGAGCAACCCACCTCGAAGCCTTTGAGAGAGAAATCCTTGCAAGGACAAAGCCCAAACACCCAGAGCCAAAGAGTGTTAGGCATCACTGAAGTCTTTCTGTCTGTGTGACCTGAAGACTTATTACACTTGAGGACTGTGTATCCTCCAGCCGGTTAGGCATCATGTTCTGAGCATTCAAGAGCCATTGTGGATTGCCGGGTGAACAAAGTCTGTGAAGGTTTAGAAGTCTACCTTGAAGACTTACAGAGTGATTGGGCGAGGACTAAGTGTCCTTAGCTCAAGGGGAATAAGGTGAAGACACGGTCTTCTGAGTTGAATCTCAGCCTCCCTAACTAGACGTACAGTTGTCACAGCAACTGGAACTGGTCCAACAAATCATGTGTCTTCAACAAGTGACTGGTTCTATCTCTTCCCTCCTTTACTTTGAGTTTGTCTTCGTGAAGTCATTGCTTATCTGTCTTATCTGATTGACTTCATTGCTTGACTACTATTGTTGATTGGCTTCATAGTATCTTCCATCCTGATCCTACTACCTAGCTGCTATTAGTCTTCGTACGTTAACACTATTGCATACTTGACTATGGCTTGCTTGTTGTAGTTTACCTTCCGCTGCATATCAATTAGGTCATTTCTATTGTTTGTCTTCGAAACTTCCATGTTTTGAAGACTTTGATAAAAATTGCCTATTCACCCCCCCTCTAGTCGATAACTAGCACTTTCAATTGGTATCAGAGCAAGGTACTCCCTTGTTCTATGTGATTTGGTTTAACCACCTGGTGTTTAGCTATGTAGACTGCAGGGATAATCAAAGTCTCCGCTGCTTGCCCCGTGTTCGATGGAATAGAATATCCCTACTAGAAGAATAAGATGCGAATGCATCTTGAAGCCATTGATGTCGACCTCTGGTATGTCATCAAGAATGGCGTTCCCAAAACTGGTGAAGGTGTCACCCCTACTGATGTCAAGAAGTTCATTCAACTGGACTCGACTGCAAAGAACATCATCTGTGGTCATCTGACCAAAGCACAGTATGGCCGTGTGAGTGCTCTGGAAACGTCAAAGCTAGTCTGGGACTGGTTGTCCAAGCTCAATGAAGGCATCTCTACACAGAGAGACCAGAGGATCAGTGTTCTTCGCAATCTCTTCAACCGCTTCAAGAGAAACGACAATGAAAATTTCCAGCTCACGTTTGATCGCCTCACCGACATCACAAATGAGCTTCAGGCTCTCGGCGCCACTGAGATCACCAAGCATGAAAGACAGCTCCTTTGACACCCTTGCCCTCATGATACAAGAACGTCCTGACTTCAAGACTCTCGATATGTCTGATATACTTGAGAGGCTCAACACACATGAGTCCCAGCTTTCTAAGAAAAGAGATATCTATGGTCCCAACTATGGCCGAACTCGTGCTTTGAAGGCAAAAGTTGTTTCCTCATCTGAAGAAGAAGAATCTGACTGCAGTTCTGATGATCCTAAATACATTGGAAGGGAGCTTGCTATGCTTGTGAAGAAGTTCCAGAAATTCACCAAGAAGAAGGGCTTCAGAAAGTCTTCACGATCCAGTTCAAGAAATGATGAAGCTTCCACTCAAGACAACAAGAAGAGAACATGTCACAAGTGTAAGAAGACTGGGCACTACATCTCTGAGTGTCCTCAGTGGGACAACGAGAAGAAGAAGAAGAAGAGCAAGGAATATGACTCTGATGACAAGAAGAAGAAGAAATCATCAAAGTCTTCTTCTAAGTCCTCATCAAAGTCCTCATCTCATAAGAAGAGCTCATCTGGCAAGGCTCGTGCCTTTGTTGGCAAGGAAATGGATTCAGAGGAGGAGTCTATGTCTGAGGAGGCAGAGGTGGAATCTGAAGCTGAGTCCGACTCTGGCGTTGCAAGTCTGGCTCTGGCCACAGCCTACGTTGCAAAGTCCATCTTCAACACTGAAGACAATGACTCCCACACCAACGCTGATGATGACAAGGACGATCCTGCTCCCACCTACTGCTTCATGGCACGCGGTGCCAAGGTAAAATCGCGCGATGCTTACTTTCAAACATCAAGTGAAGATGACTCTGATTGTGAATCTAAACCCAGCTACAAAACACTTGCTAAAATTGCTACTGAACAACAAAGGGCTATGGAACATACTCAAAAACTGTTAGACAAAAGTGATGACCTGTTGGACGCGGAAATGACACGTTCACAGTCCATAGTTGAAGACATAAAAAATCTTCATGCTAAGTATCAAGAACTTGAAAGTCTTCATGAGACGCTCTCAACCACTTATGAAAAGCTCTCCTATGATTATCTTCAAAGGAAGCAAGAGCTTGAGAAATTGAAAGCGACTCATGAGGTTCTTCAAAAAGAGAATGAGTCATTTCGCGCTCAACAGATCAGTCCCGCTCAGGATGGATTTGAACCACCATGCTTAAAATGCATTGAGCGTGATAATGCTGCCTCTGTTGCTGAATGTTCCACTGCTGCTACTGTTGCTCTGTCTTCAACTACTGATGTGTTAACTAACCCTCTTCTGAGGATACCACTACTATTGCTGATGAAAATGCTAGGTTGAAGACATTACTTGAAACAGGGATGTATAAAAGTCTGAAAGGGCATCAGACACTTTGTGATGTCCTCAAAAAGAAGATTCTGAACCGAAACCCTAGGAAAGAGGGTGTTGGGTTCGAGAGGAAAATTAATGCTGATGGTTCCTACTGGAAGCCTGAGCAGTATCCCAAAACCACATGGGTTGCTGCAAGGGAACCTTCAGTGGATCCATCCACTTTATCTGGCTTTACCTATGCTAATCATATTATCATTGATGAATCCTTTGATGCAAACTATAAACTGTTCAAAAATCAGAATGGTGAAGTGTTTGCCAGGTATATTGGTACTAACTGCAGGAATGGACCGCCAATGAAGAAGATCTGGGTTCCCAAAAGCTGTCTTGAGAATCTTCCTGTGAATGTCGTCATGACACCACTAGGGAAGAAGACAAACCCCAGACCAAAGGCGTCAGATGGTCCAACTGCTTCATACGGAAACAGGACTCACCAGAGTCACCCTAACGCCAATGTTTTGCAGGGAAATCACACTCAAACTTATGAATATGAGCGTGTGTCTTCAAACCGCTATGTTCATAATACTAAGAACTTTTCTGCTTATTCATATGAGTATCATTCATCTCCTGCAAGGCTATTTGCTAGGGCTCCAAAGCCGAAATTCTCAGATGCTGCACTTAGACTCATTGCTTCTAAGCCACCCCTAAAGATGTGGGTGGTGAAGAAGAACTAACTCTCTTTTGCAGAACATGGTCTCCAGCCAGCAATCAAAGGCATCCGATACTATTGCTGGGGACCTAAAACACAAAGGGACGCATGATAAAATGACTTACTATGTATTCCACATATGAATCGCTTACCTGTCATACTGTGTGCTAACTTTCATCCATGTTGTGATAATCCAAGTGTGCATCAACTGCTTATGCTTCACCACATACATTGTGAAGCCTATCCTCCTAACTGCACTGTAGGGCATGTCACCAAAAGCTTCAAAATGGATTATTGACATCGGATGCACTAATCATATGACTGGTGATCGAAGTCTTCTCATGGACTCAACCTTACATCCATCCGACAAGAGTCAAATCACATTTGCTGACACTGGTAAAGGCAAGGTATTGGGTCTAGGTAGAATTGCAATCTCAAAGGATCAACACATGGATAAAGTGATGCTTGTTGAATCCCTTGGATTCAACTTAGTGTCTGTCTCAATGCTTTGTGACTTAAACATGATTGTGATATTTGGAAAATATCGTTGCCTTGTACTAATGGAATCTGACAAGTCTCTAGTCTTTGAAGGGTATAGGAAAGGTGATCTATACATGGTAGATTTCTCAGCAGGACCACATCTTGCCGTATGTCTTCTTGCAAATGCTTCAGAATGCTGGCTCTGGCATCGAAGGCTGGGGCATGCTGGCATGAGGAACTTGCACACTCTCGTCAAGAAGAAGCATGTCATAGGCATCAAAGGTGTCAAGTTCAAGAAAGATCATTTTTGAGGTGCTTGCAAAGCTGGGAAGATGACGAGGGCCAAGCACCCCTCGAAGACAATCATGACAACATCTCAACCCTTTGAGCTGTTGCACATGGACTTATTTGGCCCTACTCACTACTCCACCCTCACAACAACGGCGTGTCTCTATGGCTTCATCATTGTTAATGACTACTCAAGATATACATGGGTGCACATAATTCTCTACAAGACTGAAGTACAAGATGTCTTCAGACGATTCGCCAATCGAGCAATGAACAATTATGGCGTCAAGATCAAGCATATCAGAAGTGATAATGGCACTGAATTCAAGAACACCGTCCTTGATCTTTATCTGGATACAATGGGAATCACTCATGAATTTTCTGCTCCATATACACCTCAGCAAAATGGCATTGTTGAGCGCAAGAACAGAACCCTCATTGAGATGGCTCGAACAATGCTCGACGAGTACAAGACACCAAGAAAATTCTGGCCTGAAGCCATTGATACAGCTTGTCACATCATCAACCGTGTCTACATCCATAAGCTTCTGGGCAAAACATCCTATGAGCTCCTTACTGGCAAGAAGCCAAATGTCAGCTACTTCAGAGTCTTTGGTGCTAGGTGCTAGATCAAGGATCCCCATCACAAGTCAAAATTTGAACCCAAAGCTCACGAAGGCTTCATGCTTGGCTATGGAAAGGATTCGCACTCTTACAGAGTCTTCAACCTCTTCCACTACAAAATCATTGAAACAGTGGATGTGCGATTTGATGAAACCAATGGTTCACAACGAGAGCTCCTGCCAAGCACACTTGATGAAGCTCCTTCTAGTGAATCTATCAAGCTGATGGGAACTGGTGAAATCATGCCCTCTGAAGCACAGCCTGAAGAGGAACTTATCATTTTTGCACCAAACCAACCTGAAGACAATGCTCAGACCGAAGACAATACTTCGAATGATGACAATGATCAGCATGAGCAAGGTCTTTGTCCAGTTCATCCTCGTGTTGCAAATGAAGTACAAATTGAGAAGATAATTGATAGCATCAACGCACCTGGTCCGCTTACTCGATCAAGAGCAACATAGTTAGCAAATTTCTGTGGGCATTTTTCATTTGTATCAATATCTGAACCCAAGAAAGTTGCTGAAGCCTTTATGGAACCTGAATGGATTCAAGCGATGCAAGAGGAACTTCAACAGTTCAAGCTGAATAATGTTTGGGAACTTGTCAAGCGCCCTGACCCTCGCAAGCATAACATTATTGGCACAAAATGGATATATCGGAACAAACAAGATGAGCATGGTCAAGTCATCAGAAACAAAGCACGTCTTGTGGCACAAGGATATACTCATGTTGAAGGAATTGACTTCGATGAAACATTTGCTCCTGTGGCTAGGCTTGAAGATATTCGCATACTGCTAGCCTATGCAAATCACCACAACATCCTGCTATATCAAATGGATGTGAAAAGTGCTTTCCTCAATGGCAAGATTGAAGAAGAAGTGCATGTTGCTCAACCACCTGGCTTTGAAGATCCAAAACATCCTGATATGATGTACAAACTCAACAAAGCACTGTATGGCCTCAAACAAGCTCCTCGCGCTTGGTATGATACAATCAAAGACTTCCTGAAGAGCAAGGGCTTCAAACCTGGATCCCTCGATCCCACACTCTTCACGAAGACATATGATGGTGAACCGTTTGTATGCCAAATATATGTGGATGACATAATCTTCAGTTGCGCCAATCAGATGTATAGTGATGAGTTTGGATACATGATGCAAGAGCAATATCATATGTCCATGATGGGTGAGCTGAAGTTCTTCCTTTGTCTTCAAATTCGTCAGCAAAGAAATGGCATCTTCATATCTCAAGAAAAATATCTCAAAGATTGTCTGAAGAAGTTCGAAATGCAAGATTGCAAAGGTTACACGATGCCAATGCCAGCCAAACATCATCTTGGTCCCGACGACAATGGTAAAGAGTTCGATCAAAAGGTATACCGCTCCATGATTGGTTCTTTACTTTATCTATGTGCATCTAGGCCAGATATTATGCTTAGTGTTTGCATGTGTGCTCGATTCCAAGCGGCACCAAAGGAATTGCATCACTTAGCTGTGAAGGGAATTCTTCGATATTTGGCTTACACCCCAACACTCGGATTATGGTATCCCAAGGGCTCAAGGTTTGATCTATTTGGATTCTCGGATGCTGATTATGCTGGTGACAAGGTGGATTGCAAGTCAACATCATGAACATGTCACTTTCTGGGACGATCACTTGTCTGTTGGTCTTCAAAGAAGCAGAATTGTGTATCACTCACAACTGCTGAATCTGAATACATTGCTGCTGGATCTTGTTGTGCTCAGCTTCTGTGGATGAAGCAAACTCTCAAGGACTATGGCATCGATCTGAAGCAAGTCCCTCTCTTCTGCGACAACGAAAGCTCCATCAAGATTGCCAACAATCCAATTCAGCACTCGAAGACAAAGCACATTGAAATTTGTCATCATTTTCTCAGAGATCATGTCATGAAGAAAGATATTGACATCATCCACGTCAACACTGAAGAGCAACTAGAAGATATCTTCACAAAGCCCTTGGATGAGAAAAGATTTTGCAAGTTATGGTGTGAGCTAAATTTCTTGGAATCCTCTAATGTCCTGTGATCAAGAACACATCCTAACACTTATGCATGTTGATGACTTAGATGTGCAACACACAAAGTAATGTATATCTTCAATCAATGAAGATTTACACTCTGAGTGGGAATACATTAACATGGAATTTGACTTCAGAGCGCCACAATAATTGTGCGCCATGTCTGGGTCTAATACTTCCTATACGGTGGGTAACGCCACCACCAAATTTCTCTGTTTGAAGTGTTTCACTCATGACGTTATTTTTGCAAAGACTTCGCATTTGGTTTGTCTTCAGTTTCAATTTATCTTCATGATTTTCTGCGCTATGATGATTTGATTGCATATATATATATATACTAATGTTCTGTCCTCTACAGCATTCACTTATAGCTATGTCTTCAAGTTGAATCTTTTGAACTAAGTGAATGTGATCGGACCCTAACCTCTCTATGCTTTCTATCTCAAACTCTATCTGTCCAAATCATATGCATTCTATTGAAACTGTCGAATGTCTTCTCTGCGTCCTAGTCAGCAGAAGACACAGAGACAAACATCAAGTCCTATTTAAATGATTCATCTTTGTTGTTGATATCTGGAGAAGCCGGAACAACCATCCGACAAACTTGGCGGGCGTGGGAACGTGGGACAACTCTGAGTATGTTGCATGCTTGCCACGTGTCCCATGGATGTGAACAGACAGGGGCACCTGCATAATTGCGCTATGCCGCACACCTACTTATAAATACGTGTCCCCTGCGGTAAGGAAATCCTTCTTCCACCTCTCCACCTCGTCAAAACCCTAGCACCACCGCTAGCTCTCGACAATGCCGGTGACGAAGCGCTTAGCTGCCGCGACTTCTCTGACGCCGTCCTCACGCCGGCCGCGGACATCGTCCTCTCCACCGTCGCCGTAGGTGTCCTCCGTCGCCAAGTTAGGGCACGATGGGCTGAACTGCTCGGTCTCCTATTCATCCCTTCTAGTAGTTCTTCGTGCGGTAATTATAACTCTATTTTTATCACCTTTTTGATCTTCATAGATTCATCCTATTTACCGAAAGTGGTTTCTACCTACTCAATGTTAGATCTATTCTGTCTGCATCTCATCATGCCTAGTCTATTCACTTAGATTTCCTATCTAGCTTGATTCCTCACTTGTACTTATTCACGGATTGGTACAAATCTGGAACCAACTGACCTCATATAAGTGAATGTCTTCGCATCATGAGGTCAATGTCTTCAAACTGATTTATCTTCAAAATCTTCTGAGAATGCATATGACCTCTTCCCCTTCCCTCGCATCTCTAATGCTGTCACAGGTACATGTCCGTGGGAGAATCCCTAGGTTCTCATAGTCTGCATTCGTTTGCAGAATTCTTACAGCAACACATTGATTCTCCTGAAGCCAGTTCCTGTCTGACCAGTAAGCGAAAGCCTTTAAAGCCTTTGAACATATTAAAACCGTTCAGTTTGAAGTTCATGGCTGCAGAGAAATCAGTAAGGAAGGATGGCAGACAACATCGTGGGGGAACTTCAAAGGATCTGCCTGATGATCTTGCAGAAATATATAAAACAGATCCTGAAGAAGATTATAGTCAGCGCAAGACTCGAATCCAATGGATTCGACGCTATTGGGCTGAACAGTGGTACAAGTACAAGTTCGTCACCCAGGAGTATGCAGAGAAGAATGCAATCAAGAGTACTTGGGGCAATATTCTCTATCGGGGTCATCAACCCAAGAACAGAGCTGAAGCCATTGCGCAAGAATTCTATCCTCGCATGGTCCATGGACCATAGACTGAAGAAGCCGACCCATCATCATTGCTCTGGTGTCGTGACGACAATCTCTTCAAGCGCAACTTCCAGTTTGCTAAGGCTTCAGCAAAGGAAAACAAGAAGTCATGGGGATTAGACTTCAATCCTGGCCCCTCTGCTCCCTGTGAGGATGGCACACGTGAAGCTAAAGAGAATAGAATTGGCCCCTTTGCAAACCTTGATGGCCTCATCTCCTACATCTTGGTACAAGGTGCCAAAGTGGATCATTCTGACAATAATGCTGATTCTGATGAAGCCCCAGCTCCTACTCCAAGGCCGCAGAAGCCAAAGAAGATTAAGGCTTCATCATCAGCTGCACCTCCAAAAGCTTCTCGTGTGAAGCCTCTGGCCACTGCACCTCCTGAAGTCAGTGTGCAGTCCGAAGATCTTTCCCGCATCTCCAAGAAGAGGGAGATGAAAAAGAAAATCGTCAAGAGAACTGATCAGGCTCTGACTCCTAATGCTATTCTGCGTGAAGAGCCCATTGATCTATACAGTGATGAAGATCTTGCCGATGATGCCCTTGAGCAACTGATCAAGAGCAAGGAAGAAGCAGAAATCTTCAACAACCTTCCTCTCTTTGATGTGGGCGTTCTCCATAACTTCATTGATGAATGGCCCGACACACCAAATCTAAGCTTTGAAGATTTGCAGCTTCCCATAGGCGTCAGCGTCTCTTTCAATGGTGCCATTGCTTCTGAGCTAGCTCTTGCTCAGCGCATCATTGAGCTGAAGAACAAAATTGATTATGAGAAGGCTCAATTCAAGAAGCATGTGGCAAAGCTCAATGTTCAAGACGTCAGAAACTTCAAGGTCATGCTGCATGAGCTTAAAGAAGCTTTTCTGAAGAAGCGCCAAGAAGCTCAAGGCTCTCGTGAGCGCATGAAGAGTTTGGCTGATAAGTGTGTGCTTGCCTACAACGAGGCTGAGAAGCGCAAGTCACTTGGCCGTCCTGGCATTGACCCTAGGATGGTTGCAAAGAAAAAGAAGCTTCCTACTGACCAGCCTGCACCTTCAAGCCAAGAAGCCCCTCGCATTATCTTCCCATGCAGCATGACTGGCTCGAAGCCAAAGGTCACCACAACCGCTTGAGAACAAAAGAAGACGAGGGCTGCCAAGGCTGAATCCAGAAAGAGGAAGAATACTGAAGCCTCTGATGCCGCTCCCTCCAAGAAGAAGCGCAAGACTAAGAAGAATCGGGCTGCTCCCACAGAGCCCCTTGTTGTTGAACCCATCTCAGTGGTTCGTCCTGCATCCACTACCCAAGAACTTCGCATGACTGTTCATGAGCCTGCTTCCACAGAGGCTCCTGAAGCTGAAGAGATTCCAGCAGCTGAACCCACCGCTGCCAAAGACATTGGTCATCATGACAATGTTGAAGATGATGAAGTTCTTCCTCAAATCGAATACAACATGGTATCATCACCTGTTCATACGAACAGCGAAATAATCAGCATTGGTCGTCCTCTGACGCCAATTGCTCAGGATGCTTCATGGGCTGATCGCCCGCAAGAACAAGACTCCCCCAGTACTCCCCAACAACAACAAACTACACCATCTGTACGAGTTGAAGAGGACGAGGACCTGCCCACTCCATCTCCAAAGGTGTCTCCTGTACTACAAAGGTTTCGCAAAGGACCAAGGCCTCAAGCCCCTCTTCCGAGCATTCCAGAAGGAGAAGTGCACCATCAACCTATTGCATGTCAAGTGTTTTCAGAAGCCACTCCTGCTGTGAATGTCTCTGAGTCTGAAGCACCAGCTGCTGAAGAAAATCCGGCTGCATCAGCCGATGATGAACGACAAGAAGAACGTGTCTCTACACCCCCATTCCTGAAGAAGTTGTTCACGATGTGAACGTGTCTGTGCCTGACCCTCCAGCTCAGCAAGTGGAGGTTAAAAATGTTGAAGCTACCACCACCAACGACAATGAAGCCGATGACGATGTCATGGCTGACGCGGATGTGGAGCTTGAACCAACCAATGTGCCTGAAGCTACCGAGGCCACTGCACCTGAAGCTAATGAGGCAACTGCTCCTGAAGCACCTATTGTGCAGCCTGAAGCCTCAGTTGCTGCCACTGCTCCTGTTCCGCCACCAAGGCCCTATACAATCGAGCAAGCATACAACCATGGCGAGCTAATCACAGTAAGATGGCCCGTTCTGGTCCCTCCGCCTAATGTCTCTGGTCCTCAATTTGACTATCACATTGAGCATAAGCCTCAGGTCAAGAAGCCCAAGCCAAGACTGCCAAGGTTTCCAGGTACTGCAAACTCACCAGGGTCCTTCAATCCTAATGGCTTAAGGAGCCACAACACATTCTTTGACAGCTCAAAGAACCCCTACATGAAGCCAAGAATATCATCAGATCGGTTCTGGAGTCATCAACAGCGAAGCTATTACTCCTGCGTTCTATATGATCAAGGGCGCATTTTCCCTCATATGCGCCTTGACAATGAAGCCATTGCTGGACTACCGTGCTTAGAAGAAGCACTTGATTGCTTTCGTGATGCTGGTCTGCTCAGTTTTGTCACAGATAAAGAACATTGGAATGAAGAGCTATTGCTTCAATTCTATGCTACTCTACACATTCGCGGTTATAACAGAGATACGAAGACATGGGTTCTCAAGTGGATGACAGGAAATGTTCATCATGAATCCAAAGCTCTCAACATCATTGAGCTTACAGGCCTGTCCACTCCCAGAGAACTTTATGAACCTAGTTGTCAAAATCACCGCAATGCTCTGGAAAGCATCTTCCATAAGCCTGAACCCAATATGAGTCAGATGTTGAGCATGATGAAGCCTTTGCCACATGATGCATAATATCCAAAGGAGTTCTTTGTTGAAGACCTTGAGTATCTGCCACGCACAATATATCATATTATCAGGCGAACTCTATGGCCTATCAAAGGACATTCATCAGCTGCAAAGCTTGAAGGAGCCATGAAGACATTGGTCTTTTACATTCTCATTGGCATCAGCTTCAATGCACAAGATTTCTTAATCAGGCAACTTGCTGCTTCTGGATTTGATCTGTTTGGTCTGAAGTTTTATGCTCCATGGGTCATGCACCTCATAAAGCGACACTCATCTATCAAATATCAACCATTTGCTCGCAATCATGTGATCTTCCTACCAGAGGTTGATATGTCAGTTGAAGCCATATACTCTGACCCTGCCAAGAAGCCTCTTTGTCTTCAGAATGCCGAGCACCAAAGCTTCACTCAACCCATTGAAGGTGTTCAAGCAGCAGCACGAATCTATCCATTGGCTAGAAATACTCGTCTGCCTCATCGAGCACCTACTGAAGCCACTGAAAGCACCATTGCCCAAAGGCCTTGGAAGCGTCTCGCGTTCTCAATGACCGAGAACTTCTTGTGGCCCTTCATCAGAAACAGGATAAACATCACTTTTGGCTCAAAAGACAGATGCAAAGCCTCTTGGTGGATGTCAATCACATTCGTAACCTTGCCACCAAGAATGCCTTTGTTGCTCATGAAACTTGCCGGCGATCATGGAAGAGCCTGACCCTGCTTAGTGCTGAAGCAGATCTTCAAGACGATGGTTTCAATGAAAGATTCCAGTTTGACTCCACTCCTCCATGAAATGCTGTCCTACGAAGAACTCCATCTCTTGAAGACTCTGAATATTCTTCCTCCGCGGCAACTGCCAATGCCAGAGTGATCGATGACGAAGATGATGCTACTTCACCACCTCCTACTACTGCACGCATCGACACTGCACCAAGTTCGTCTGCATTGCCAAACGACAACGACAACCCTGCTGCTTCAACTACTCCTTCTAAGGACGAGTAGATGCTCTATGTCTTCAAACCTTTTTGGTCATTACTGACAAAAGGGGGAGAAGCGTATGAGTTTGATAGTCTTCAAGCGGGTTCATATGGGCGGTTGCATTATATTTTGCCTCGTGCTTACAACTCTTGCTTTTTAAAAACATTTGGTTCTTTGAGTTGTAACACCTAAACTTGATGGTCGTCTGCTACTTATTTGCTTTACTATGGTGCGATGATAACTTCCGCACTTAGATCATCCTGCAGACGTCCATTTTTCATTATGCATGTCATCCTATATGCTATATCATTTCATGCATGATGAATTATCTTCATAAGTTGAAGTGGATCTCCACAAGTACAACCTGCCATGTGAATTTGCATTCCAAAAGCAAAATTACTTATATGCACATCTTCAGGGGGAGCCCTTGCTACTTATGAAGACAATTTCCTATCCTTTACAATTTCACATACTTTATCCCCGTTGAAAACTTCAACCAGTTTGTCATCAATCACCAAAAGGGGGGAGATTGTAAGTGCATCTAGTGCCACCCCTAGTTGGTTTTGGAGTATTGACGACAAAGTTGGTTGAGGGACTAATGCGTTTGTGAGAATTGCAGGATAACGCAGGTAGTGTCCCTCAATGATTTGGTTTACCTACCGGAGATGACCCCTAAAAATGTATGAAGACAGTGAAGACAATGGTGGTATGAGAAGATATTCATATTGAAGACTATGACATGAGAAGACATTGCGTGAAGACTATGGACCGCGAAGACTGTGTGGCTTCGTTGTTTCCTTTTCTTCTTTGTTGAGTCATAGGAACCACCGTACTATTAAGTGGGGTCCAAGTGAACTAAGTCAGAGTGACTGAAGTGATGCTCAACCCAAATCCTATGTCTTCGAGCGAAGACAATGAGAGCAAATCTTATCCAGAGCTGGATGAGTCAGCTTTGCTTGTAACCCAAGTAAAGTTGCCGCGTGTGTTTGAAATCTGACCGTTGGAACACGTGTCAGTTCCTTAGTGACCCAGGGTCATTTCGGACAAATCAGGTCGGGTTGCCTTGTGGCTATAAATAGCCCACCCCCTACACCATAAATTGGTGGCTGCTCAGAGTTAGTTTACGGCTTTTGTCGTTTTGAGAGCAACCCACCTCGAAGCCTTTGAGAGAGAAATCCTTGCGTGGACAAAGCCCAAACACCCAGAGCCAAAGAGTGTTAGGCATCACTGAAGTCTTTCTGTCTGTGTGACCTGAAGACTTATTACACTTGAGGACTGTGTATCCTCCAGCCGGTTAGGCATCGCGTTCTGAGCATCCAAGAGTCATTGTGGATTGCCGGGTGAACGAAGTCTGTGAAGGTTTGGAAGTCTACCTTGAAGACTTACCAGAGTGATTGGGCGAGGACAAAGTGTCCTTAGCTCAAGGGGAATAAGGTGAAGACACGGTCTTCTGAGTTGAATCTCAGCCTCCCTAACCAGACGTACAGTTGTCACAGTAACTGGAACTGGTCCAACAAATCCTGTGTCTTCAACAAGTGACTGGTTCTATCTCTTCCCTCCTTTACTTTGAGTTTGTCTTCGTGAAGTCATTGCTTATCTGTCTTATCTGATTGACTTCATTGCTTGACTACTATTGTTGATTGGCTTCATACTATCTTCCATCCTGATCCTACTACCTAGCTGCTATTAGTCTTCGTACGTTAACACTATTGCATACTTGACTATGGCTTGCTTGTTGTAGTTTACCTTCCGCTGCATATCAATTAGGTCATTTCTATTGTTTGTCTTCGAAACTTCCACGTTTTGAAGACTTTGATAAAAATCGCCTATTCACCCCCCCTCTAGTCGATAACTAGCACTTTCAGTATCAGGTTTCACAATTATATAAGCAAATAAATGGATCTGTTCTGCATAAGGAACATGTTTTTACAACTACAAATTGAAATTGGTAGTTGTTGCAAACATCCAATCAGATGTAAACAACAAAGCAAACAACAGTGGAGGAAATGATGCCTATCCAAATCTATACTAGAACAAAGTTTGAAGGCTTGAGAAGGATGAACTTACATTACATGTTAAGGATGGACAAAGCCTTTCTCCATGTTGATGGAAGCATAATTCAATAAATTCCCCTAAGAAAATTCTTTATAAGCATTGCCATTATTCTACATTTTGTAAAGAGTAAATATAGATCAGAATAATATTGGAAGAAACAGAGGATAATGAAGCTCAGGTGCAGACTGATGATACATAATCAAATAGCAATTAGTTAAGTACATCGTTACAAGGCAAAAGGGAGAGAGGTACTGACAAGAGCAATGTAGAGCCCATTATTGTGAGATCGTATGACCCTTTGATCAAGGAGATTCATCTGAAATTAGTTTTCATACAAGAGAGAAGGTAAGGCACATGCAGAAATTTAGGAGTTCAAATTTTGAATTGATATCATAGACAGTACCTGACGCTGGGCTCTCATTAGTTCTAATAGGGATTTGGCCAATGGAGTAGGGGTAAAGTGTGGTACAGTTGGGCCTGTGTTTTCTGTGGCTGCTGATCTATCTGATTTAACAGGTATCACTCCTTGAGGATCTGCACTCACCCTCTTCCTTTTGGACATCTATTACGAAAGAACAACATTTGACTTGAAAAACATAGTGTGACGACACATGGAATAGGTACAGAAAATGGATAGGTATGGCATATAATCATATATGATGCTTAAACTAAGCAGATGGTGTAACAAACTAGAAGTAATGCAAGAGGTCAGATGCAAAATATGTGCGACCAATACAAGTTTGCCAAGTTAGAGCAAGCACCTTGATGGGTGAATAAGATAGGCCATCCTCCACCATGCCAAGTTTGTTAGCCAGTGGATTGTTCTACAATATTCCTCTCGTGCGCCCATTCTCATATTCATTTTGATAATGTTCAATATCTGACATGCATGAAAACATAAAAACAAGTGAGATTTTCTTTGTAATGCAGTAGTGATTCTAATCCAACACTGCCTCCTTGTAAACCCCTTTGTGTTATCTCTGCAATTTTTTTAAGATATGCCATGCATGATGTAATTTGGTGTGTGCATTAATATAATGTGGCCTACTACCCAAAAGATGAGAGCTCTAGAAGTGATGACACTTCGCAGATGATAGCTTCAACATATAGTAAAGAAGAACAAGTCGACCTGACCTGATAGATTCAAAATATACTAAGGGAGAACAACTCGACCTGACCAGTCGACCGCAAGAGAAGAGGCTCTTCTTAAAGAAGAGCAGAAGAGCAAGCAGATTGAATATATTACAAGTCTTTCAATACAATGTCGGTTGGCCACCCATGATGAACTAGAACGCACAAAGAAATACTATTCTTTCCGGTCTCTCCATATGTGGCTCACATGTATTTCGAAACTAAAGTAGGAACATTTGGCTAACCAATTAAACATCTCCCAGTTTTACTAATATCAGCATAATATCATATATGAATTTGTACAACTAAGCTTGTTTAGCTCGATGGGTGGAGCAGTGCTATTACGACACGAACCACGTAGGCTGATTGTGGTCATCATAAAATGGGGAAACCATAAGCATGATGAATACAGTGTTGATCGTGGCAGTGGGATGGTAGATCTAAACGGCAAACCGTGCAAAGGGTAGTTAGCAACCGATGTTTGCTTTGAAATGACAACTAAGATTTGGTATGGACAAGAAAGTACAGTCAACAAGTGACAAAGAAATGCAATTATGCTGTCTCTCTATATGTCGCGACATGCATTTGGAAACTCAAGTGGGACCTTCAGCTAACCAATTAAATGTGTCTGTTAACTAATATCAGTATCATATCACAATCATATTTGAACAACTAAGCTTTCGAACTCTGAATGTTGTGTTATTTAGCTTGAAGGGTGGAGTAATGCTAGTACGACAGAAAGCACTTACACAGATCGTAGTAGAGTAGATAAAAGGGAAAACCCTAAGCATCAAGAGAAAAATCAGGAAAGTGGAACTAGCTGGACTAGTGGGTGGCACACATGCTTTTCGAAACGAATATAGGAACATTAGGTGACCAATCAAACATTCTCTGTTTTAGTGATATGAGCATCATATCAGATTCGTATTTCAACATGTAATCTTTGGGTTGAGGTCTTGAGGAGCAGTGCTAGCACGACACGAAGCACCTATGATGATGGTAGTGAATATAAAGGAGGGAAACCATAAACTTTACGAGTATAGTGCCCGTGCCATGGCGGATCTGAAGGTGCAAACCGGACAAAGCTACTTCGCAACCAATGTTTGCTTTCAACTAGCCACTACGATTTGGTATGGACAAGAAAAGTACAGTAAACAAATTATGATCTATTTTCTGGGTGAGATCAATAACTTAAGCACATATGGAAGAGTACCACCTCTCTTGCGACAACGTGTAGGCCTCTGCTGATACATTGAGGGTGTTGGGGGTGCTATGGCTGTTAGCGGCGGGGAAGAAGACTTTAGACGGCAGACGGCCAGGTCGGGGGATAAATCCTGTTGTCGTGGACGAGGTGGTCGTAGGAGCGGCAACGACAAGGTGGACGATGGCGCTGATGAAGCGAGAGGAGGGGATGAAAGGATCCTGGTCCAGCACCATCGATGAGAGACGTCCATCTCTTGCAGTGGACGACATGGTAGGGGTAGCGGCTCCGGCAAGGTGGAGGATGGGGTGGCGGACGGAGGAGGCTGGCCGTAGTGCGGAGGTTGTCGTGCCGCCGATGGTGTATGAATGGGGAAATGGAGGGGAGGGGGGATCTCAAACTTTGGGACGCGCTTCTATGAAATGTGGGAAAGTTACAAACTTATCCCCCATTTAAAATTTTGGACATTGCGTCGGTTGGGGATAGGACGGTAATCTCGCATCTCCCAAATATTTGCCGGTAACTTTTTCGAGCGAGGAGAGGGTGTTTTGCCGCCCACGGTTGGCTCCCACGGTGTACGAACGGGGCTAACAGGTAGGGCGGTTGTGTCACGTCTGAGGGAAGTTACACATCTTCCCCTATTTAAAATATTAGCCTACATCGATTTTGCACGAGGAGAGTTTGTTTTGCCGCCCACCATGTATGAATGGGGAAATGGAGGAAGAGACGCATGTCTTTCAGACGAGCTTGAATCAAATGTGTTTTGCCGCCCACGTTTGGTGCCCACCATGTCTGAATGGGCTCAAAGGCCGTCGTGTCACGTATGATTGAACTTACTAGTCTACCCCTATCGACAGCCGTGTAAATCCGGTTGATAAGGATGCCAAGTGTTAGGGGTAGACAATAATTTCCATCTCGCAAACACTTGCTTCAGGCAGCCCACAAATTATAGTGGGTGTTTAGCCGCTTCGTTCAAAACTTGGGAGAATTAGCATTCACGTTTGCCCTGGGCCCTACCAAACTAAATTCAAATCCAATTTGTATTCGATTACAAATATCCACAGATAATTCTACGTTTTTTATTTATTTCTTCAAAACCACAACAAAGATTTATTCCACCTTTATATACGATTATGATTTAGAAATGTCGTGATCTTCGAATTCAGTAGGTTGGACACACTCTGAGTCAAACAATTATTTCATCCAATACAATATGCTCACACAAAAAATGGTTCACCTTATGTCAATCATACAAGTACTGAGGATTACCTCGCCTAAAAAATTCGGGTCATTACAACTCATGGACAACATAGGGGGTCTTACATCATAATCCATTCAGAGACATGACACAACATGCAAGTACAATAATCTAATGACAATTTCAACTGGTATCTAAAGAAGAACTGGGATTACCCTGGGCTTTAGATAGCAGAAGCAGCAGGACCTCCTCCGTCTTCAAATGCAACATTCTTACTTCCTCCAATTCTTGGGTTTCTTGCATAATGCGTGCAACTAATTGCATAATTTCCAGCTTCAATATCGAGATTGCCTCATTCATGGCAGCCACACCATCTCTTTCTTCCTCTAGTAGAGCCTCAAGAACTATAATATATGTGCTCAGATTGCTCTCCGGCAGTGTTGCCTCTGAACTACTACCATCTGGTAACAAGGATGGCGCACTGCTTCAACAAATAGATTCTGGGGTTGTACATTGTGTCCTAGTGTGAACGACATCCTGAAAGGTTTCCGTTGGACATAAGTTAGAGATAGTTATCGCATGATCCAGGCAGTAAGCTTACATGGTAAACGACATACGAATTATTGCCGAGCATGGCAAGCTATATTTAAATGGTTCGAAGCAGCAGCATCCGAAAAGAAATTAAAATGGTAAGATGAAACTAGGGATGTAAGTGGCAAATAAACGACATCCGCCAGTCCCATCTAGTTAGTTTTTGCTAGCTCCCTAGTTCATTTTCCTCAAAAAACAAAAACTCTTTTGAACTATCATACCACTAGTGGACTTTAATCGGGATTAAACGGGACCCAGTTGACATCCCTAGTTGAAAGGGAGTGTACCACCGCTATATTTAAGTTGCCAAGGCATCTAAGAAGTTGAAATAATATGAGAAAGCACCTAACACTGTGGCCTCATATAAACTACGAAGACAGTCTTGTGATGAAGTTCGAGGAAAAGTTAAGGACTCAAATGAAATAGGCATGCATTTCTTTATGATAGTACATCAGGCACTGCTGACATACTGGCCAACTCAGGTATAGCGTAACAAGTAACAAACAAGCATTCGAATCAAGCAATACAGCAAAGCAGACAACTGAACTATTTGTAATTCTGTAGGATTACAGGTTGAGGGCACAAGCCAAGAAAGCAGCCAATATGCATTACATTTCACATGTACTAAAACACACTGGCTTACCATATGTTGCTGTGAAGCCTCACTGCTGTTACAATGTTCTTTGAACATATCATCAGCATCCCGTGGTTGCAAATCTAGTTGTTGTAGTTTATTCTGCACCCTCTATTTAGGTAAAATTAATTTTAATCGCATGCACTGGTTTGAATTGATCATCAATGGTTCATCTAAACTAATGAAAGAAGGGTGTGTGCATACACAACAATATATCTGCTTCCCTCTATTTTTATGCTTGTTCGAGGTGCCAGCCCCAAAAGAACAAATATTTTGCTTGATGGGTTTGGCAGCTCCATAATTAATGGAAGCATTAAATTAGTCATGCAACTTGGGAAGATCAAGAACACACAAAAAAGTAATGAATAGAGTCTCGGAGCAGTGATGTAATAGCTAGCATCAGAAAATGTAGGGTAAAACAAACAAAAAGAAGCAGAACCACATGATAGTTTGCTGATATGTAATTAAGCATAGAGAACATGAAGCAGTCTGATGGAACCAACAGGTGGCATCGGAACAACACCATTATCATAAATATAGCATGCAAGAAGTAAAATAGTAGGCAGTGATATCTAGGAAGTACAGTAATACTTTGGACAAAACTAAAGCATATTAACTATATGTGCACTGGTATGTAATGTAGCACATGTAACATATTCACTGCCAGAAGTATGGCCCTACAGGTGCGAGCAGAATAATGCGTCTCATGAAAAATTGAATGATGTCCTGAATAAATTCAAAGGTGCAGTGCTTATGCTAAGAAAGTGAACGTAGGTGCCGACCGTTGGATAATAGTACCTGATTCTCGGCGGCGTATGTGTATTGTTGTCATACTTGATAGCTAAGGATCATCAATGGTGCTCGTGTTGCGGTTGAGTTGGGGCCGGCTATCGCCGTTGCTCAAGAGGCTCCGATGCTTTGATTGCGGCGCTTGTCGACATGCAAGAAAGATCATCCGTGGTAAGTGAACAGTTGCATGATCAAGAAGAGAAAAAACCTAAGGAGTACTGTCGGTGTCAAAACCGGCGGATCTCGGGTAGGGGGTCCCGAACTGTGCGTCTAGGCGGATGGTAACAGGAGACAAGGGACACGATGTTTGACCCAGGTTCGGGCCCTCTTGATGGAGGTAAAACCCTACGTCCTGCTTGATTGATATTGATGATGTGGGTATTACAAGAGTAGATCTACCACGAGATCAAGGAGGCTAAACCCTAGAAGCTAGCCTATGGTATGATTGTTGTTCGTCCTATGGACTAAAGCCATCCGGTTTATATAGACACCAGAGAGGGCTAGGGTTACATAGAGTCGGTTACAATGGTAGGAGATCTACATATTCGTATCGCCAAGCTTGCCTTCCACGCCAAGGAAAGTCCCATCCGGACACGGGACGAAGTCTTCAATCTTGTATCTTCATAGTCTTGGAGTCCGGCCGATGATGATAGTTCGGCTATCCGGACACCCCCTAGTCCAGGACTCCCTCAGTAGCCCCCGAACCAGGCTTCAATGACGACGAGTCCAGCGCGTATGTTGTCTTCGGCGTTTGCAAGGCGGGTTCTCCTCCATGTTCCATGTGTTAGCTGAATAGTGTCCGGTTTCTTCATAAATGTTGCGCTCCTTGGCTTCCACATCCAATAATGGCCCTCTTCCACGTGTTGTATGTATGCGAAAAGCCAGGGTATCCTTACGTTTTACCCCCCTAGCTGCGCGAATAAGCCACCTATAAGAGAGGCGTGGATCCAGATCCGAATCACACCATCCTCCTTCCGCAAGTATTCATCGAAGCGCATCTGACCAGAATCCATTCCAACATGGATAGTCGACGCGGCTCCTCTTCTCGCGCTACCAGTCCTCAGCCAGGAGATTGGAGGAGATGCTCAGTCCCGCATAGCGAGTTAGTGACGCTCCAAGCAGAGGGATACCTTCCCCCAGCCTTTATGGTTCCGGTTCGAGCCGGACTGGCCACCTACAAGGGTGGGAAACAGGCGGAGAGCGTCCCCAATCCCTCGAAAGGAGAGAGGGTATGCTTCGTCCCCTACTTAATAAGGGGACTCAGATTTCCCATACATCCGTTTCTCCGGGGGCTCGTGGAGTTCTACGGACTCCAACTTCACCACCTCACACCTGCCTCCATTTTGCACATCGCGGGCTTTGTAGTTGTTTGCGAGCTGTTCTTGGGCATCGAGCCCCATTTTGCGCTGTGGAAGAGACTGTTTTGCCTCGTACCCCGTTCTCACGAGGGGTCAATATATCAAGTGGGCGGAGCCGAAATATGGCGCATCGCCGGGACCGGATATCTATCCGGAACCCCGAAGAAGGCGTCCGAAGACTGGCCTTCGGAGTGGTTCTATATGGAAGACGCCCCACTGCCGGATCCAGTTCGGATAGGAGCGTCCACTATCTGATGGGCCGGATACGGTTACTAGCTCATTCCGGATTAACCATGATTGGAGTCATGGCCACATGCATTATGCGAGGGGTGCAGCCGCTCCAATATAGGGGCCACCCCATGTGGGATTTCAATGGGGAGAATGACGCCACCCGTCATGGCTGCAAGGGGACGGGATCGGCCACCGATCTGGTGAAGATCCTGTCCGGCTTGTACAAGGGGGAGAAGGAGGACTTCCTCCGCACGAGTCCATTGAATGGATTCTCCATGAATAACCCTCGGAGCTGGGTAAGCGGACGTTTATATATCTGATCCGTGCCTTCAAAGATAAGCGTCTTACTTTATGATTTCGACGCAGGAACTACGCCGGGATGTGGAGGGCATAGAAATCCCGACTCCACAACCCGAGGATCCGGGAAGATCCCTTGATCCGGCCTCCGGAGAGGATCCGGGCATAACGCTGGAACTGATTGATGGGGTGTTCCACCAGCTCAGCATAGACAATGCTCTAGTCGCCATTATGGCTGACTACCCCGGTTTATCCCCGGCTTCCCAGGTGAGTACGACCAAAGTCCTGACACCGTTACCTTTTTAATGCTTATTTCTGACCACCATGTACCAACGGTGCTTCGCAGGAGGGGCCTTTACGGCGGGAAGCCGAGCCCGTGGCGACCGACCAACCAAAGTCAGTGCGGCCCAGCAGGCGGAAGAGGAGTGCGGCGCGAATCGAAACGTCGCCGCAAAGGTATGGCGCACCATTGTCTTTTAAGGGAAAGACTCCTGGGAGGTATATTAATGCTCATGATTCTTCCAGGAGAAAGAGCACTCGCCGGACTGAGTCCGGAGAGGTTGCCAACCAAGCCTCCGCCAGCCAGGCTCCAACGCCTGGTCCGGAGAGGGAGGCGAGCGCAAGGTGCGAGCCGGATGCTCCTCCAACGGAGGATGCCAACAGGTTGTCCGCCACCAGATCTGAGGTGGAGAGCGCCATGAATCACAGGCGCCGTCGGACAGTTCTTCGTGACGCGTGTTTCTCCCAAGAGGCATTGAATGCCTTTAATGCGGGAGACGCGCACCTCCGTGCTTCTCAAGATGGTTTAACCAGAGCCATGGAGCAGTATGTAAAAGACATACGGGTGAGGAATTTTAATAGTTATATATGCTAGTAGCCCCCGAGACTTAAAATAGTTAAACTAACTAATTTAAGGATCATTTGTTGTGCAGGATCTTACAGAGAAGAATACCCACCTGTCCCAGGAGCTTCAAGAATGCAAGGCCCAACTTGAGGCCGCACTAGCCGCTGCCGGGGGAGCCACAGAGACCCCCTCTGGTAGTTCATATTTCGAAAAGAGAAATAGTTTATGAAGTGCGGCGTGTGTATAGTCTGACAATAATATTGCAAAGGGTGCCGGACTAGATCAGGACAAGCAACATCTGCTGCGCCAGCTGAAGGCCAGCGAGAAGGTGCTTATGAGGGTGCAGCAGGAGAGGAACAAACTCCAAGATGCCAACACCCAGCTGGGCGAAGAACTAAAAGATGTTCGGGTCCAGCTGTCTAACTCCGTAAAGGAGAATCGTCGGCTTCGTCGCGGCATTTATAGTAAGTGCTTGAGCAAACTCTTTTGAAAATAAGAGTTCGGCGAGGAAGTCGATTGACAGAAATGTGTCTGTAGGTGTGCTCACGGGTCGTCCGGCGGAGGAGATGCCTGGTTCCACGGGAGACCCTCTTCCCGAGCTACTGCAACTGCACAAATGTGTTCGGCAGGCGATGAGCGGCGTCGTTCAGGCCTTATGGCCTTCCGTCTCCCTACCCGAGGGTCTTGGAGGGCTTGCTGAGAAGCTTCAGGGAGTACGGCGCCGTCTCCGTCTGTGGAAGATATCGGCCTGCCGTCAAGGCGCCGGGGAGGCCTGGGCCATGGTGAAGACGCGGTACCCGAAGGCTGATCCAAACCACATGGCCGAGGTCGGACCTGCGGGGCCCGATGGGAAGGAGATCCCTGTGAGCCTGATGTACGGCCAAGTAGAGTTGGCCTCGAAATATTCCCAACAGGACTGTAAATTAGACAGCATGTTAGATGGGATTGAAGAGGAGTACAATCAGTTAGTTTGATGATGTAATTTAAAATGACATGTAAAATGCCTTCTAGCCGGATTGTACATCGTTTGTCTTTGCGGACCTTTTCGCTTCAACCTCGGGACCCAACAGTCCGGAGTGTGTCCGAATACCCTTACAGTTATAAAAAAAGAAAAACCGGGGCATGCATGGAGATAAGGCATAGGGGTCATAAGTGCTTTATTAGACAAGTGCCCAACTAGCTATGTTATATTACATGGTTAGTAAGAAACATCTTCCAGGGAGAATAGTTCCGTTAGGGGTTCCTTTCCCTGGGAGGCATGCCCTAAAGTGCATCACTGGACTGCGAAAAGAGCAGAAAAAGCATCTGGGGGCAGATAAATAAATAAGTAATAAATCATCTTTCAGGTCACCGACCGAATATTCCCTTAAGAAAGCTAGGCTTCGGCTTCACCCAGTCTGAGGTACACATCCGGCTAACCCGGTAGTAACAATCACAGAGGTGCTCCCTTTACCTCCTAGCCGAACAATCGGGAACGTAGGGGTAAGCACAGGAGCTAGGCAACCCGGCTTGGCCAAAACTTAAGTCATATCGATGCATATAATGGTGAGTAAAAGGTACATGTGGAAGTATGACACATGTGTTGGGCATGAAGCCCATATAAATAAGCTTCTGTTAAAGAAGCCCCCAGGTATGAGCGCGAGCAACACATCGAGTGAGTGCGAACAAAGCGCAGATCAGCCCTCAAGAGGCTTGTACTGAAAGAGGGAGGGAAAAAGGAGGGAAAACAAAGACAGCGAAAAAATATGAAAGGTGGACGGAGGAAGGAGACGAACTCTGAGTCCAGCGCTAGGCGTAGAATCTTCGGAGACGGGCTGCGTTCCATGGGTTTGGCTCGAGTCGGTTGTTAGATGCGTTGCATAGACGGTATGCACCGCCGGTAAGGACTTGGTCGATGATGAAGGGACCTTCCCATTTGGGCTTAAGTTTGTCCTTTTTCTTGTCCGGCAGGCGTAGAACTAGCTCGCCAACATTGTAAGTTTTGGCTCGTACTTCTCTGCTTTGATATCTTCGAGCCTACTGCTGATAGAATGTGGAACAGGATTTTGCCACGTCGCGCTCCTCCTCTAAGGCGTCCAAACTGTCCTGCCGATCCAACTCGGCTTCTCTTTCTTCGTACATGCGCACGCGAGGTGAGTCATGAATTATATCGCAGGGCAAAACTGCCTCGCGCCGTATACCATAAAAATGGTGTGAATCCGGTAGTGCGGTTTGGCGTGGTCCGCAGCCCCCAGAGTACAGAGTCGAGCTCCTCTACCCAGTGCGTGTTAGATTCCGTGAGGGACCGCACTAATCTGGGTTTAATGCCGCTCATGATTAGACCATTTGCTCATTCCACTTGACCGTTAGTTTGAGGGTGGTAGACTGAAGCGTAGTCGAGCTTTATGCCCATGTTTTTGCACCAGAGTTTAACCTCTTCGGCCGTGAAATTCGTGCCGTTATCAGTGATGATGCTGTGGGGGACGCCAAAACGGTGTACTACCCCGGATATGAAGTCTATCACAGGTCCGGATTCTGCCGTTTTAACCGGCTTGGCCTCTATCCATTTGGTGAATTTGTCCACCATGACCAATAAGTATTTGTGCTTGTGGGTTCCCCCTTTAAGGGGTCCAACCATGTCAAGCCCCCAGACCGCGAACGGCCAAGTGATGGGTATAGTTTTGAGGGCGGTGGGCGGCATGTGGCTTTGATTAGCAAAGAGCTGGCAACCGACGCATCGTTGGACTAAGTCCTGAGCATCTGCCCGGGCTGTCGGCCAATAAAATCCTGTACGGAAGGCCTTGCCTACAAGGGCCCGGGCTGCAGCGTGGTGCCCGCCGAGTCCGGCGTGAATTTCAGCCAGGAGATTTCGCCCTTCCTCCAGGACTCCGGTTGTGATTTTCTTATAAAGTTCTCCCTCATGGACCTTGTAGGCTTTAGATCGCCAAACTATGCAGCGGGCCTCATTTTGGTCTTCGGGAAGTTCCTGCCTGATTAAGTAGGCTAGGAATGGTTCCGTCCACGGGGCAATTACTGCCATTATTTCATGGGCTGAAGGTGTTATTTCATTGGCTGAGCCACCGATTGTGTCAGAATGTTCTGTGTTGGGTGGTGCAGTTGGTTTCGGGTTGTTATTTCTAGACTCCTCTTCCCATAATACGGATGGCTTAAAGAGCCGTTCCAGGAAGATGTTTGGAGCGACGACGTCGCGTTTTGCGCCGATGCGTGCCAACACGTCTGCTGCCTGGTTATTATCCCGGGCTACATGGTGGAATTCGAGTCCTTCGAACCGGGCTGACATTTTTAGGACGGCGTTATGGTAGGCTGCCATTTTCGGATCCTTGGCGTCAAAGTCTCCATTTACTTGGGATATTGCGAGGTTTGAATCCCCGCGCACCTCTAGGCGTTGAATACCCATGGAGATTGCCATCCGGAGGCCATGTAGAAGGGCCTCGTATTCGGCTGCATTGTTGGAGTCCGTGTACATTATTTGAAGTACGTATTGGACTGTGTCTCCGGTTGGGGACGTCAAGACGACGCCAGCCCCCAAGCCAGCCAACATTTTGGAGCCGTCGAAATGCATGATCCAATTGGAGTATGCGCCGTACTCTTTAGGGAGTTCGGCTTCGGTCCATTCGGCGATGAAGTCAGCCAAAACTTGCGACTTTATAGCTCGCCGTGGTTTGTAGGTTATGTCAAATGGTAAGAGCTCAATGGCCCATTTTGCAATCCTGCCCGTCGCGCGATTGTTTATAATATCGTTGAGAGGTACTTCGGAGGCCACCGTTATGGAACACTCTTGAAAGTAGTGTCGCAGCTTCCGGGATGCCATGAACACCGCATACGCTATCTTTTGATAATGTGGGTACCGGGACTTGCATGGAGTTAAGACAGTGGATACATAGTACACTGGTTTTTGAAGAGGGAATTTGTGCCCTTCTGTTTCTCGTTCGACGACGAGTACGGCGCTGACAACTTGATGTGTTGCCGCGATATATAATAACATGGGCTCGCCCAAGTTGGGCGTGGCCAGGACCGGATTTGTTGCCAATATGGCCTTAATTTCTTCGAGTCCGGCCGTGGCAGCATCCGTCCATTCAAAGTGTTCGGTGCGCCGGAGGAGGCGATAGAGGGGCAGCGCCTTTTCTCCCAAACGGGAGATGAAGCGGCTTAGAGCCGCCACGCATCCAGTCAGTTTTTGTATTTGTTTGAGGTCTTTTGGGATATCCAATTGTGACAGAGCTCGGATCTTGGCTGGGTTTGCTTCAATTCCTCTACCGGATACAATGAAGCCCAAGAGCTTTCCGGCTGGTACGCCGAAAACACATTTTTCCGGGTTGAGCTTAATGTCGTATGCTCGGAGGTTGTCGAATGTAAGTCTCAAATCGTCTATTAGAGTTTCAACATGTTTGGTCTTAACGACCATATCGTCTACGTACGCCTCCACTGTTTTGCCTATCTGGGTGGCCAGACATGTCTGAATCATGCGCTGATATGTTGCGCCGGCGTTTTTGAGTCCAAAGGGTATTGTGTTGAAGCAGAATGGTCCGTATGGAGTAATGAATGCCGTTGCGGCCTGGTGTTTTTCCGCCATCTTGATTTGATGGTATCCGGAGTATGTGTCGAGGAAGCACAATGAATCGTGCCCTGCGGTGGCGTCGATGATTTGGTCGATGCGAGGGAGAGGGATAGGGTCCTTTGGACAGGCCTTGTTAAGGTCTTTGAAATCGACACAAAGGCGCCAGGATTTGTCCTTTTTTGGTACCATTACCAGGTTGGCTAGCCAGTTCGGATGTTTTATATCTCTGATGAATCCGGCTTCTAAGAGTTTGGCTAGCTCCTCTCCCATTGCTGTCTTTTGGGTTCGGAAAATCGCCGAAGAGCCTGTTTGACTGGCTTGAATCCTTTTAGGATATTTAGGCTGTGTTCTGCCAGCCTGCGTGGGATTCCTGGCATGTCTGAAGGGTGCCAGGCAAAAATGTCCCAATTTTCCTGAAGGAATTCTCGTAGTGCGGCTTCTACATCAGGATTTAATTGTGCCCCAATGGAGGCCGTCTTTGTGGGGTCCGTTGGATGGACCTGGAATTTGACTATTTCGTCTGCTGGTTTAAAAGAGGTGGACTTAGACCTCTTATCGAGTATCACATCGTCCCTATCCACCATGGAGCGCAGCGCAGTGAGTTCTTCTGCCGCTAGGGCTTCGGATAATGCCTCTAGGGCCAGTGCGGCTGTCTTATTTTCAGCGCGGAGTGCTATATCTGGATCACTGACAAGAGTGATTATTCCATTGGGCCCGGGCATTTTGAGCTTCATGTACCTGTAATGGGGTATAGCTTGGAAGATTGTGAATGCCTCTCGCCCTAACAAGGCGTGATATCCGCTGCCGAATGGGGCCACTTGGAACGTGACCTCTTCGGACCTGTAGTTGTCCGGCGAGCCGAACACTACGTCTAGTGTGATTTTTCCTGTGCAGCGTACTTCTCGACTAGGGATTATTCCTCTGAAGGTTGTGCTGCTTCGCTCAATGCGGCTCCAGTCAATTTCTATTTTTTGGAGGGTTTACTCGTAGATGAGGTTTAATCCGCTGCCGCCATCCATGTGTACCTTGGTAAGACGAAAGCCGTCCACTATCGGACTGAGGACCAATGCGGCTGGTGCTCGAGCTTTTCGGAATTTAGGTTCGTCGCTGGCATTGAAGGTGATAGCCATGTTGCTCCATGGATTTGTTTTTGCTACTTGGTAGACTTCGGCGAGGCTGCGGATTGTTCGTTTCCGCATGTTATTTGATGCGAAAGTCTCGAAGACTGTTAATACTGTACTGGTACTGTTGGGCTGGTTGCCCGGGGCTAGAAAGCTTTCGCCACTTTTGGCCACCTGCCGTAGTATCCAACATGCTCGAAGGCTATGTGTTGGAGTGGCGCCCTCTGTACTGTGGATTTTACAGGGTCCGTTGAGCCATCCCTCTAGTATGGTTCCGTGCCCTTTAGGGGGTTTTTTCTTTTTGGTTTTTAACCCAGGTGCTTGAGTATGACGCACCCTTTTATTTCGAACTAGGGTTGTATTCAGGGCCAGATTGTCCCAAAACCTGGTTTCGGTTTTCCAGGCACTCTCCATCGCACAGTATTTTTGTACTATGGTCGCCAGATCGGCGAAGCGTGTAACTTCGCGACGACTTATGGCGTTCATGATTCCCTTGTCCGTGCAATTGTTGCAGAAAATTGAGATTGCGCTTTCCTCACGACAGTCTTTTATCCTGTCCATGACCAGGAGGAATCTGGCCCAGTAGTGATGTACTGTTTCATCGGGCTCTTGCCGTATTTGAGATAAATCGCTTATGTTTGGGTGGGCGGGCGGAATTAAATTCGGAACCCTGCCCGGTCTGAGGCTCAAAGGCCGAGAAGTTTCCGGATTTGGAAGCTTGGATTGCTGGATGTTATCCAACAAATCTGGTCTGATGCCTGACTTTAGGATCAGTACTTGATTGACATCCGTCCCTCCGCGGGAATCCGGCGTGAAGGGATCGGGAATCCGGACATAACTGGTCTTTAACATAGAGGAAGAGTCGCTGTGTTGTTCCTCTACCACGACAACGTGGTGGGTAGCCTGGGGAGAGTTAATTTCTCTCAGATCGGTTTTAAGCCCAATCTGATCATAGTGTCTAGCGACTCCCAGGGCGGCGATGCGATCCAAGAGCTCATTTACGGAGGAGAGCTCCATCGGATCTAGCTGCTCGGCGAATTCTGAGTTGACGTGAAGATCGCTTTTGATGGCTCGAGAGGTCATTGTCGGAGCGGCGGCCGAACAGGCGGTCATAAGAAAACCGCCTAGCCGGATAGTTTGGCCGGGGGCCAAAGCTCCCTTGACGACGGCGCCGTCTTTAAAGACGATAAAAGGCATCCCTCCCGATTGCGACGTCACAGAGGAACTCTCAATGAAAGCACCAATGTCGGTGTCAAAACCGGCGGATCTCGGGTAGGGGGTCCCGAATTGTGCGTCTAGGCGGATGGTAACAGGAGACAAGGGACACGATGTTTTACCCAGGTTCGGGCCCTCTTGATGGAGGTAAAACCCTACGTCCTGCTTGATTGATATTGATGATGTGGGTATTACAAGAGTAGATCTACCACGAGATCAAGGAGGGTAAACCCTAGAAGCTAGCCTATGGTATGATTGTTGTTCGTCCTACGGACTAAAGCCATCGGGTTTATATAGACACCGGAGAGGGCTAGGGTTACATAGAGTCGGTTACAATGGTAGGAGATCTACATATTCGTATCGCCAAGCTTGCCTTCCACGCCGAGGAAAGTCCCATCCGGACACGGGACGAAGTCTTCAATCTTGTATCTTCATAGTCTTGGAGTCCGGCCGATGATGATAGTTTGGCTATCCGGACACCCCCTAGTCCAGGACTCCCTCAACTACAAATCAAAATAACCTGATGAGGCTGCGGCGTCACTAAAGCAGGGCCGGTGGAGTTGAATATGGCGTCCGTGGAGAGGGTCCGGTGCAGTGAACGAAGGCTTTGGCGGGAGCGGTGTATCGTGCTTTCGGTGTGGCGGATCTGTTGCGGCGGACGAGGGCTTGTATGAAGGGCCAGCGATGGGGTGGACAAGGGAGTCAGTGAAGGGCCTACACTGTGGTGGACGAGGGCGCCGGTTAAGCAGATCCGGTGCGGTGGACCATGATGGTGGTCAAGGAGATCTGGAGCGGTGGACAAGCCAGTCGCTGAAGCGGCTCCGGTGAAGTGGTGAGTTGGCAGTTGGGGGTTCCAAGGTGCGGAAGGTAGATCCGGTGGGGTGTAAGGTTCACCGCTGCGGCGGAGGACTAGATTCGGTGGCATTCCGTGGTTGGGGGGCTCAAGGAGGGGAAGGGGAGGGGCTCTGGGGAAGAATGTTGGGGGCAAAGAGGGGAAAACAATGGAGTTACCAAAGCAACCCTTTTCCGTTCATGTGGCGGGGGTAAAACAGGAATATCGCAAGGCTAAACTTTCGGGTGCGAGATATTTCGATGTGAGAAGGAAGTTTGAAAGCTATTGGCGCCTGAAATTATAAGTGTTCTGCTCTTGTACGGCCGACTATGATATCATGGCCAATAATTTATTTATTTCGCACGCAAAAAAGTGAAAGTTTTGAAAATCAATGTCTCCAACTCGAAACTTAGATTGTCCATTTAATTCAAATATGGATCATTGTGCCAGTACAAGAAAATACCATCATATGGTCCACTTCAAATGAAATTCCAAATGTGTTTACCCTAAATATGATGACAAAAGCAAAAATGTGCATGTCTATGAATAAAGTGGATGATTATAAAGTTTGAACATGCTTGTATATATCTCTAGGTTTGATATATGAATTTGAAATCACGAAATCCCGGCTTAAAAAATGTACCTCCATTTAAATGAATTACAAAAGCTAATGATGGAGTCGAATTCCAACATTCCAAACTTAGGTTTGTAATTCTGGTACATCAAGGTATATCATGCATGTTCAAAAGTATCGGTATCTCATAGTCCAAACTGTGAAACAAATTGATCAACCATGAGTGCACACAATATTGACCATATATATCTCAATTACACTAAAGTCCCTCAAATATAGACACCTCACTCTTTATCTGAAGCCCCCCCCCCCCTGCACACCCCCGCACACACAAGTCATTCTCTCCCCCAAACACGAGCACCCGAGCACATTAACACCCCCCTCTCTTCTAAAGTCCGGACCCCAATATAGGTCTCTATCACTTTGTCTCTCGAGCATGCACACATCTCTTCCCCCACTCTCTAGGTCTCCCGGCCTCTCTCTTTCCCAAGCACATGCACTATGTAGAGTCTAGCTTTCCCATACACACAAAACGTCGACCCCAAACGTCTATCTCCCTAGTTATGTGGTTCTTGCACACTCACCTCACACACCACCCCCACTGCAAACAAGCACACTTTGTCTCCTTGTGCACCACCCTCCTCTTTCTATCTCTCCCACATGCGGACCCGCCCCAGCTCCTCCCCTGCATACATATATTCTGTGACTCTTTCCATAGCTCCCTAATGTATCATCGTTCTCAATGTGGCACGTTGTTCTCTACACCATCTATTCTAGATCTCTCATGAAGTCCTATCTCAAGCACGATAACTCGCTTCCCTTGCATCTCCGTATATAGGCCAATTTCAAACAACATCAACATTGTCTCCCTATCTATACGTCATTTCTGGACACAAACGACCCCTCTCCTCTCTCTCTATCTCTCTCTCCCTCCCTCTCTCCCACACACACTCGATGTCTCTTCCAAATAGTCTGCTCCCCACCCGCACCCATTGTCGGTGTCAAAACCGGCGGATCTCGGGTAGGGGGTCCCGAACTGTGTGTCTAGGCAGATGGTAACAGGAGACAAGGGACACAATGTTTTACCCAGGTTCGGGCCCTCTTGATGGAGGTAAAACCCTATGTCCTGCTTGATTGATATTGATGATGTGGGTATTACAAGAGTAGATCTACCACGAGATCAAGGAGGCTAAACCCTAGAAGCTAGCCTATGGTATGATTGTTGTTCGTCCTACGGACTAAAGCCATCCGATTTATATACACACCGGAGAGGGCTAGGGTTACACAGAGTCGGTTACAATGGTAGGAGATCTACATATCCGTATTGCCAAGCTTGCCTTCCACGCCAAGGAAAGTCCCATCCGGACATGGGACGAAGTCTTCAATCTTGTATCTTCATAGTCTTGGAGTCCGGCCGATGATGATAGTTCGGCTATCCGGACACCCCATAGTCCAGGACTCCCTCAGTAGCCCCTGAACCAGGCTTCAATGACGATGAGTCCGGAGCGCATGTTGTCTTCGGCATTGCAAGGCGGGTTCCTTCTTCGAATAATTTATAGAAGATTGTGAACACCAGGATAGTGTCCGGCTCTGCAAAATAAATTCCACATACCACCGTAGAGAGAATAATATTTACACAAGTTCAATCTGCTGATGTATTTGGTGGCGTGACGTAACACCACTACCAAGCCTTTACTCGAATCGTTTTTATTGTACCACCTCAGCGTGTTTAGCGAAGCGGTTTCCTTGGCACGTCTTGTCGAAGCAGAGATCGTGTTCCCCTTATTCCGGGATTCCCATCAATACGGACGTGGGTAACCTAACCGCTCCATTGATTGCGGCGCTTGGGAGATAAGCGAGTTTTATCAGGCTGGTGGGGACACATGTTTCTGTCCGCCCATATAAGGGGATAAAGATCCAACCCTTTTACCTGCACCTTCTTCCTCCTTGGCTTATCCATCTCTGCGAACTCGAGCTCCAACGCCCAAGTCCACACATCTCACCTCAACCTTCTCCAACTATGTCCAGAGCGGGAGGCAAGTGGATGGCCTCCTCCGTTACGGAGGGACACATCCAGAAGCTGCGCAGGGCCGGATATCTGTCCAGCGACATCGTGCACCGGCTCCCTGACGAGGGAGAGCTCATCCCCATCCCCAGGCCCCATGAGAGGGTAGTATTTCTTCCCCATTTCCTCCGTGGACTGGGCTTCCCACTCCATCCCTTTGTCCGGGGGCTCATGTTATACTATGGCCTGGATTTCCATGATCTGGCCCCGAATTTTATCCTCAATATCTCGGCGTTTATCGTCATGTGTGAGGCCTTCCTCTGCATCCAGCCCCACTTTGGCTTGTGGCTCAAGACCTTCAGTATCAAGCCGAAGGTGGTAAAGGGTAGCCAAGCGGAGTGCGGAGGCGCCATGGTGGGCAAGATGCCCAACATTGCTTGGCTTGAGGGCACTTTCGTGGAAACCATTAAGGGGTGGCAATCGGGGTGGTTCTACATCACCGAGCCGCATGACCCTGAATGGGCAGCGGCCCCCGAATTCAGATCTGGCATCCCCATACGGCTCACCTCCTGGAAAGAGAGCGGCCGGACATGGGGTGATTTGGAGGAGCTGACCGGACTCCAAGCCTGCATCAAAAAGCTAGTGAAAAGGAAGCTCAAGCTTGTCAACATAGTCCAGGTCATGCTTATCCGCCGGATTCTCCCGTGCCAACGACGGGGCTTCAGTATGTGGGAGTTTGATTCGGCGCAGCACCAGACTTTGAGCGGGCTCTTCGACACTACGTACGAAGATGTCTGGAGGGTGCTGTTTAAAGGTGCCGAGGCCCCCGCATCCGCTACCGAAGATCGCGGATTCAGCTCGCAGCGTCCGGCTAGTGAGGTTAGCGATTTTGCCCTTTACAGGACACTTGTTTTCCATAGTTTGACTCTATGCGGGATCTAAACTCCCTCTCCTTTGACAGGACTGGCTGGAGAGGGCTGAACAGACTATCTGTCCGGCCCCATTGCCAGAGGACCCAGCGGACACCCGCTTAACGGGGCTGCTGGCTCCGGCACCCCATGTGGTGCCGGAGAAGAAGGCCAAGAAGAAGGCCACGGGCACTCGGAAGAGTTCCCGTTTTCAGGTGTCATCGAACGACGACTTCGAGGCAGACTCCACCCACAAAAGCGAGGAGGAGGAGAAGAAGGCCTCTCCCCCAGCGGGGGGAGGGAAGAAAAGGAAGGCTTCCCCAACGAGGGAGGCCGAAGGGTCCAAGAAGGGAAAGACTCTTCCCCCGGACTACTCTGCCAACGCCAGTGATGACGACGAGGATTGGCCTCCAAGGGCCAAGCCCCTGGCGAGATCGTAAGTATCCAGACTCCCGAATAACTTCATGGTTTTTCTTTTCGCCACATAGTGTCTTTCTAATGCCGCATACCACCCTGCAGTCCGCCCAAGGATGATTTTCCCGCTTCGTCGAGCGGGTCCTTGGGTGCGTCGGATATGGATTCCCTTCCGACCGCCTCCACCCCTCGTGATGTGGACGATGCCGAGGTGGGATCCCGGGAAGGGACCCGCCAGGAGGAGGAGGCCCCGGAGGTGCCGCAGGGCAACCTCCCGGACTTTGCGCCGGACTCCGCACCGGAACCTGAAGTGGCTCCGGAGTCCGGCGGGCGGCCCCTTCGTAAGAAGGGCAAGACCGCGACGCCAGTGGCCTCCGTCCAACCGGAGGCGCGGGATAGCTTGCTGGAGGCGCTCAACAGCGCCTCCATCAAAGAGGAACACCGCACCTTCATGAGTGCGGTGATTCAGAAGGTTCAGCTCGCCAAGAGCGGGCTGACCGAAGCCTGCAGCAGCCTTCTAACAGGCTTTGAGGTAAGAATTTTGATATATGTAGAATAGTACCGCATAGACAGTAGCCCCTGATGCTCGGTTCGGTATCCGGAAAGAAAAGCCGGACTGAGGATCTAAAAAGATATATGCAGGAGTCATGAAATATGTCAATATGGGGTTGCATGCTGTGCTGCTGACCTTTGCCGCACTGACTGTGGAGGTCAATAATTTGAAGCAAAGCCTCGAGCGGTCCGAGAACGAGCTCGGCCGTGCCAAGAAGCAGCTCGAGGACAAGGAAGGTGAATAACACCGTATTAAGATTGTACCTTACAGAAAGGGATTTGGTTGCAAGAAAATTGACAAGGATAACATGGGTATTGCAGGTGCCACGACCGAGGTGGCGACCCTGAAGGAGGCGGTGTCCGCGGCCGAACGTAATGCGGCCGCGGAGCGCACCGAGCGAGAGAAGCAGGAGGCGTGGGTGGCGGAGGTACAGCAAGAGCTCCAGGATCTCATGGAAAAACGTGAGAGCCTGGAGCGTGACTCGAAGACTTGAGAGTCCGAGCTTGCATCAGCTCTTGAGAGTGCCAAAGCCGCTAAGGCCGAAGCCTACAAGGCCCTCCAAGAAATCGAGGCGTTGAAGAAAATAGCAGTGGATAAGGCATTTTTCATGCAAAGTAAGCATGTGAGTGTGAATTACCTATCACTTACCCGAATTCGGAGCTCTCCAGGAGTGTTCGCAGATCTTCCTCGCAGCGTGTCCGATGCTGCCGCTTTCTACCGGGCCGAAGAGGGGAGCTCAACGGAGAAGGTCTTCTGGTCTCAGTATGCTGAGGCCGGACATCCGGTGCCCCTTAGCGACCAGCTGAAGCAGCTGGTCGAGCTCCACAAGGTGGCCGAACAGGCCATGAGGGGCCTCATAGTTCGGCTGTGGCCGAAGGAGGCCATGCCTAGGAGCTACTTCGGCCTGGTGCGGCGGCTGGTGGATGCGTGTCCATGGGTTGAAGTCATCAAGCACTCCGCCTGTATTGAAGGTGCCCGTCGGGCCCTTGCCCGCGCAAAGGTGCACTGGGGCAAGATGGATGCTGAGAAGCTTGTGACGGACGCGCCACCGCTGGGCAAGGAGTATCGCACGCCCGAGATGTATTATAAGAGTGTCCTGAAGGGTGCCCGCACTATTGCGGGTGAGTGCTCCAAAGATGTAATATTTGAGTAGACTCGCATTTTGTTATCCTGTGCGCTGAAAACTTTGTTCATATGCGCTAAGCAACGCTTGTTAATTTAAAATATTACCTTCTGTGCGGCCGTTTATCAAATCTGAGAGATGGCAAGTCGTCGGCTTCAGCCCCCATGCCACGAGTGCTGGGGTGTTCGGGATAAATTTGAGCACTCTTGTTCCCATTTTTGGGTCCATCTAGGGAGGTGCTCAACACAATGAACAAGGCAACCAGACTTATAATGCTTGAACACTCTCACTTAGCCATAGAATTCTATAATTTTAAATTTCGGTGAAGTCCCTAGTGTTTGGAAGGCCGAATTTGGGGCGCTATCCACGCCTGGGCCGGACAAAGCCGGTTCCTCACTCTAAGCGGCATAAGTCTTTAGGGACTCGAAAAAACCTCTCGAACAGTGACCGGCTCTCGCCTCATCATGACGGTCAGTTTTAGCTTTCTCCACTAAGGCGCTCGCCCAACTCAACTGGGGTGCAATCGTAGTGGTTCTCCCAGTGCTACCTTAGCCGATACAACGGAACATAAGGTACCAAAACATGGGAGCCGGGCAAACCCAACTATTGACCCAAGACATGATTCGGAGCCGATGCATATAATGCTATAAGTTCGGGGTGCCGCACTTGTGAAAGTGTTCGGACTTATCACACCATGATGCGGGAAACATAAGCCCCTGGTGTATTTAGCCGTACCAAAGTGTACGGATGCAACATGTCATAAATGAACATATGTATAAGAAAGGAATGCAATTGTAAAAAAAAAGGTGCATTGCTTATTCAAGAAATACTGCTGTGAATGCAGAACGATACAAATGGTGCGATAAGCAAGGGATGGGACTATTAAACATGTCCCCCTCCAGGGGTAGGCTGCGGAATGGTGTATAAAATAGATTTAATGCTCGTAATGGAGACCACCTGGATATTCGTTGTAGCCTTTCTCCTTCCCTGGCTGTTGCATCGTGAGTTCGGCAGGTCTACTGCCGGACAGGGCCTCTGATGAACGGAGTCCTGTGGGTAAAAATAAAAAGAAAAAAAGAACGACACACTTGAGAGCCCCTGGTGTGGTTAAGCCGCATTCTGGGCCTATCGTGGTCGTGCCCCTCCCCCTATGCCCATGGTATCTTCAGAGCGTAATGATGTACGCGAAGGACCTGTCTTGAATTTTGCAGGGGCTGGGGTTGGGGCCGCATTGCTACGCGTGCTCGGAACGTGCCAGGTGATCTTGTTGTAGGTTACTCCGGGCGCGTTTAGCCGTGTCCGGTCGCTTAACGACCGGACTCGAGAATTGCCTTAAGAGGCTATACTGTACTTCTGCTGCGAGAGCTGCTGTATGTTCCTCCGTTCGGAGAGAGCGTTCAGTGTTTCCGTTGACCGTGATGACTCCTCGAGGGCCTGGCATCTTGAGCTTGAGGTATGCGTAGTGCGGCACCGCGTTGAACTTTGCAAACGCGGTACGTCCGAGCAGAGCATGATAGCCGCTGCGGAACGGAACTATGTCGAAGATTAACTCCTCGCTTCGGAAGTTATCCGGGGATCCGAAGACCACTTCCAGTGTAACTGAGCCTGTACAATTGGCCTCTACACCTGGTATGACGCCTTTAAAGGTCGTCTTGGTAGGTTTAATCCTTGAGGGGTCTATGCCCATTTTGCACACTGTATCCTGATAAAGCAGGTTCAGGCTGCTGCCGCCGTCCATCAGGACTCTGGTGAGGTGAAATCCATCGACGATTGGGTCTAAAACCAATGCGGCGAATCCGCCGTGGCGGATGCTGGTGGGGTGGTCCCTTCGGTCAAAAGTGATCGGGCAGGAGGACCATGGATTGAACTTCGGGGCAACTGGCTCCATCGCGTATACATCCCTGAGTGCATGCTTCTGCTCCCTTTTGGGTATGTGGGTTGCGTATATCATGTTCACCGTCCGCACTTGTGGGGGGAAACCCTTCTGTCCTCTATTGTTCGGCGGTCGGGTTTCTTCCTCGTCATCGCTATGCAGCCCCTTGTCGTTGTTTTCGGCAATTAACTTGCCTGCCTGCTTGAATACCCAACAGTCCCTGTTGGTGTGGTTAGCTGGCTTTTCGGGGGTGCCGTGTATCTGGCACGAGCGGTCGAGTATTCGGTCCAAATTGGACGGACCCGGAGTAGTTCTTTTGAATGGCTTTTTCCGCTGGCCGGGTTTAGAGCCTCTGAATCCGGCATTGACTGCCGTATCCTCACTATTGTCGCCGTTAATGCGGCGTTTGTTTTTGTTGCGACGCGGCCTGCCATTGCGGTCCTTGATATCCGGACTGCTAGAATTTTTACTGAGGTTGTTGCTGCGTGCTAGCCAGCTGTCCTCACCCGCGCAGAAGCGGGTCATGAGTGATGTGAGGGCTGCCATGGATTTCGGCTTTTCCTGTCCCAGGTGCCGGGCAAGCCACTCGTCGCGGATGTTATGTTTGAAGGCCGCGAGGGCCTCCGCATCCGGACAATCGACGATTTGATTTTTCTTGGTTAAGAACCGTGTCCAGAATTGTCTGGCCGATTTGTTTGGCTGCTGAATTATATGGCTTAGGTCATCAGCGTCTGGTGGTCGCATGTACGTGCCTTGGAAGTTATCGAGGAATGCGGCTTCTAGGTCTTCCCGACTCCCAATTGACTCTGCTGGCAAGCTGTTAAGCCAATGTCGGGCTGGTCCTTTAAGCTTGAGTGGGAGATATTTGATGGCGTGGAGATCATCACCGCGGGCCATGTGGATATGAAGGAGATAGTCTTCGATCCAAACCACGGGTCTGTTGTGCCATCATAAGATTCAATGTTCACGGGTTTAAACCCTTCGGGGATTTGATGATCCATTACTTCATCTGTGAAGCATAGTGGGTGTGCGGCGCCTCTGTACTGGGCGATATCACAACGGAGTTCAAAAGAGCTTTGTGTATTTTGTTCGGCCCGGCCGGACTTACTGTGTCCGGCGCGACGGTTGTCGTCACGTATCATGGGGCGCCCACGCGATCCATAGATCGATCTTGATTGTCTTGCCTTATCCTCCAATATATCTCGCAAGTCCGGAGCATTCCCCTGTGGCCTTGTGCTTTTCGAGCGATGCCGGGGTACGGTTCTAGTGGAGGGCCTAGAGGCCTCTCTGTCGCGGCCACGGGGTGGTCGGTCAGCCGTATTGTCTGCTGGTGATGCAGGTTCATATGCCTCCTCCTCTAATCGGGGGAGCAGCTTGCGTTTAGGGTAGCTTTTGGAGGGGCGTTCGAGCTCATGCTCTTCGGCCGCAAGGACTTCAGTCCATCTGTCGGCTAGCAGATCTTGATCAGCTCTAAGCTACTACTTTTTCTTGAGGCTGTTTGCCGTGGCCATCAGCCTGCATTTAAAACTCTCTTGTTTGACGGGATCCTCAGGCACGACGAATTCGTCGTCGTTGAGGCTTGCCTCGTCTCCGGAGGGAGGCATGTAATCCTCTACTTCTTCGTCTGCTGCTTTCTCATGAGGGCTGGCGTCTCCGTCCTCCTGCGCTGAATCTTGCTGGAGGGGGTTGTCTTCGGCACTGTCTGGGGTGTTATTATCTCCGGTGCTGGAATCTCCATTCTTGCTGTGGCGGGTTTTAGAGCGGCGCCGCTGACGCCGGCGCTTGGGCTGTTTCTTGGAGGGGTCATCCTCCGATGTTCCTTCGCCATTCCCATCCTTTGGGATATCCACCATGTATATGTCATATGATGAGGTGGCTTTCCAGTGCCCAGTAGGCGCTGGTTCTTGGTCGTCTCCGGCATCGTCGTCCATACCGTCGATGTCTTCGGAGTCGAAGTCTAGCATGTCGGTTAGATCGTCGAGAGTGGCTACTAAGTGGGTGGTGGGTGGGCTTTGAATTTCTTCATCGTCCGCATCCCAACCGTCCTGATCGCAGTCCGGCCAGGGCTCTCCTGATAACGAGAGATACTTTTGCGAACTCAAGATGTCGCCGAAAGGTGAGTGTTGAAAGATGTCCGCAGCGGTGAACTCCATGACCGGCGCCCAATCGGATTCGATTGGAGGGGGCGCGGGAGGTTCGGAGTTCGGCGACGAGTCCGGCACCTCGGAGTCACGAGCTTCATGAGGGAGAAGGTCAGTGTTTGGCTCTATCGCCATAGAGGTTGCATCCCCCAAGGCAGTGTCTAGCCACCCGTCCTCGATCTGTGCAGCCGGCTCCGAATTGAAGATCGGAGCAGACTTGTGTGCGGCCTCCAGGCTACTGTCCGGCTGGAGAGCTAAGTCATGCCCGTCGTGACAGTGCGGCACGCTCGGCTGTGGCTCGAATCAATCGAGGATCATGTCCCCGCGGATGTCAGCCGTGAAGTTCAAACTTCCAAATCTGACCTGACGGCCAGGGGCGTAGCTTTCGATTTGCTCCAGATGGCCAAGCAAATTGGCCCGCAGTGCAAAGCCGCCGAATACGAAGATCTGTCCGGGGAGGAAGGTCTCACCCTGGACTGCGTCGTTGTTGATGATCGAAGAAGCCATCGAGCCTATCGGTGACGACACAGAGGAACTTTCAATGAAAGCACCAATGTCGGTGTCAAAACCGGCGGATCTCGGGTAGGGGGTCCCGAACTGTGCGTCTTGGCGGATGGTAACAGGAGACAAGGGACACGATGTTTTACCCAGGTTCGGGCCCTCTTGATGGAGGTAAAACCCTACGTCCTGCTTGATTGATATTGATGATGTGGGTATTACAAGAGTAGATCTACCACGAGATCAAGGAGGCTAAACCCTAGAAGCTAGCCTATGGTATGATTGTTGTTCGTCCTACGGACTAAAGCCATCCGGTTTATATAGACACCGGAGAGGGATAGGGTTACACAGAGTCGGTTACAATGGTAGGATATCTACATATCCGTATTGCCAAGCTTGCCTTCCACGCCAAGGAAAGTCCCATCCGGACATGGGACGAAGTCTTCAATCTTGTATCTTCATAGTCTTGGAGTTCGGCCGATGATGATAGTTCGGCTATCCGGACACCCCCTAGTCCAGGACTCCCTCACCCATGCTATCCCGCTACTACACATGCCTTTATCTCTCTTTGACACACATGTCACACCATTTCCCCTTCCCTTATACTAGGTTTACATCATTAATTAGTGGTCTCCCTACTCCACATACACACACTCCCTCTCACACACAAACGCGCACACAAACACACACAGACATGCACAAACACCCATTTATCTGGATCCTCATCTCTCCCCATGTCCACATGTGTATATCTCACACACTCACTCTCTGATTATGTCTATGTGTCTCCATGTTACACAACACAAAGCCCCATGCACATCTCTCTCTCTATCCTCCACACACATAGACACAAAGAATCTCTTATCATTGCCTTAGTATCTAGACATACCACACACGCACACTGTCTCTCTCTCTCGCAAACACGCCCAACAAGGGTTTCCCCATGAATAACTTATCGTCTATTCATCAATAGTCGTGACAGTACGGCGAATATGGGAGGTGAAAAGAATAAATCTACACATGCGTAGACCACCTAGTATGACAACTAGGACTAGAGCAAGCCGAAAACATGCCGCCGCCACCCCCTCCTTATCGGCGACGGGAAAACCTTTGTTTTACACAGTCGAGAAGTCATTGTGCTAAGGCCCCACATGTTGAGGCGTTGAATAGAATGTAGATCCTAGTTTACGGAAACAAGTATCGATAATACGTTTGTATCCCCATACTTATATTTCTTCTCTTATAAAAAAACCGAGTTGGTGATGATGGTACGCGTGCCATCTCACAATATAGACCGTCCGATCTATATCTGACGGATGGAAATTAAACTAAAAGATACTCGCACCTCTCTCCACACTTGCAGACAAGGCCTTCCCTCGTTCATCCTTATCTCCAACAACCTCATTCTTGAGCAATTAAAAAAGGAAGCCTTTGGAACAAACTGGCCTGGTGGCCGCTGCCGGCGTCGTCCATCCCCATGCCTCTGCTCAGTCCGACCACCAATCACCTCCACGCCCCACTCCTCTTCACCTTATCTCCTATTTCTCGAGATATCATTAGTTTTTTTACACATGGGATTACTCCCGCATGGGTCAATCCCAACAAATGTTTTATAAAAGAATGCATCTTGAAGTTCCATGCAATGCACAGACATCTTGCTGGTACTCCTATAGAAGACTAAGTTGGTGATGATGGTGTGTCTGCCATTCGTCATTTCTGACCATTAGATCTACATCTAACGACTGTGAGGTAAGTTGTTGCCTTTTCTCACCAACATCCCACTTCTCTACCAATTTGCAGAAAAAACCCATAATTAGTATCTTAAAACCAACCACATCCCTCCCTCACCTCACCAAAACATCCCAAGGAATATATTCTGATTGAAACACAATATATCTCTAGTGATATATGTATATCAAAATTAGAGTGTTTTGTATCAAGTTTGTGAATAAGTATTATTCTAATTATGATCCGTTGCAACGCACGTGAACATTGCTAGTATTTCCAACCATGCAAAAAAAATGCTAGGATTTCCATAGTTTCGAGTTTTCCATCACGATATTAGTCACTCATAGTTGATATTTACTTTCAATCACGTACACATATGCACTATGTAAATAGCCTTTCTTATTAGCTTCCAAAGCTTAACTTTCACTCCTACTTACAATATGTAGAGTATTTAACAAAAAACTACCACTTTCAACCAGCCCTAGGAAGAAACTATTGTACAAAATATAGCAAAAACATACACAAAATTTCTTAATCCGCACCAAAAACTACTACCTAGTGCCGATTAGGATCATTTAAACCCGTTTATGACAGGGTTGGCCCACACGTCCGTGCTGACGAGGCAGCTTAAACCAACACATTTTGTTTGACTGTTGACACGAGGGACCCACATCTGACCTTCTATCCTGTTATTCCCCCTCAAATCATTATTTTTCCTGAACTGCCAGGACCCCAATCCTAAGTCACACCGATCTAGCATGTAACACCTCATATCACTCTGCGGCCTCACGCATGGTATTCCCATGGGTTTCGCCTTACCATGCCCGGGACCGTTTGTACCTTTTGGCACATGTATATGATAGTGCCGCTAGCATCCATATGACAAAGAACCCGGGCTGACATGGCTTGTCGTGAACCTGAAGTGGCACTAACTTATAGGGGCAGGCATACATGACCCAGCAACGAACGTGTCGGTCATCAGCGAGTGAATCCGGGCTGTAGCAACTAGGCTAGCAGGACTCCGGAGAATCCAGGCTGTAGTAGGGTAACAGGACTCCGGTAGACACTGCGTGACATTTCCCCGAAGGGACAGACACAGGAACGAAGAAGGACACATGCCGGCCAGCCTAAGTGTTCCGGAACAGTAGCAAGCTACCCGGGCTCAATGGAAGCACTAGGAGACATTTCCCGGTAAGAGAGGCTACTAAGGATAAACAACTAGATAGTCAGATCCCACACATAGCAATACACATTACATGTACGCATAACATGCAAGTATGTGATGTACAACATGGCATCACAACATAACTCAACAACTCATATAGATAAAGGCTCAGAAGAGCCATCATAGCATTTATTACAAACAGGGATCACATGACCCAACATTCAGATCATACAAGCAACAAGCGGAAGCATTACATGTCTGAGTACAAACATCTACAAATGAAAAAGGCTGAAGAGCCTGACTATCTACAACGGCCGATCAAGATCGTAGCTGAGGTACAAACTACTTGTCGAAGCCCACGAGAACACTAGTAAGACCGAAGTCTCCGCTGCAAAAACATAAATAAAGCAACATGAGTACAAAGGTACTCAGCAAGACTTACATCAGATCCTATCATACATGCATTTGTATCAAGAGGGTAATGTGGGGTTTAGTTGCAGCAAGCCAGCTTTGACTCAGTAGCTATCCTGTTCTACGACTACGAGAAACTTCTTTGAGGTGAGATGGAGCACACGAGTCCACTAATCACCACGCAATACACTACTATGGATTCATTCCCGTTTCCCTACGAGAAGGCCTTCCATAGCACTCACACTTGTATTGAGCATTTTAGAGTATCCACTTCAAGTTGTCTATGTACCATGTAAGCATCCAAGAAGTCCATAACCGCGGATGCGGCTATTTGAATAGATCATGTTAACCCTGCAGGGGTGTACTTCTTCACACACGCTCTCGCCACTTACCGCCATGTACACGTCATGTATCTCGGCAACCTTCAAGCGGAAGCCTAGCGAGGTTGTCGGCCACGACCTAACTAACCACACAAGACTCTAGTCCAGGTTTATCGCCTATTCGGGTTCCATCCGCAAGGAGATCCGGCCAAGGTTTCGCTCATGGCCCCAAACAATGTGTGCAGGGTTCCCGAGCCCACCATATGGGTGCCACTCGGTACACCAGACCACGTGTGCCTAGTCTGTCCCAAGCTCACCATGCCGGGTGCCACTTGGTGGAAAAATAGCACTACCTACAACACCAGAAACTAGTTGCGACTCCTGGACAAAGATCAAGTTGGTTAATAAGTCGAGAGGGGCCGAGTTACCGGAACCCAATGTGTGGTAGTATCAAGTCATTGGACAACATACATAGAACTCAGTGCTCAAGGACAGTTCCAGTGAGACAACCCACCATGTACTCCTACATGGCTTCTCACCGCTACCTTTACCAAATCATGTTCACACACTTAACTCTCAGCATCAGAACATCGAGCACTGCACTCCAATTCATTCCCAATGAATCAAACCTTACACACTCTAAGCAATAGCAGGCATGGCATGGTAGGAACACAACATGGCTCAATCAACTCCTACACATGCTAGTGGGTTTCAACTATTTACTGTGGCAATGACAGGTCATGCAGAGGAATGGGTTCAACTACCGCAGCACAAAGTAGCAATTGAAATGTTGTTGTCCTAATGCAATAACTGAGAGCAGGAGCTAGAGAGTAGGATTGTATCGGAACGAACAAGGGGGTTTGCTTGCCTGGTAAATCAACAAGGAAGGCACTGCTCCTTAGACAGGTACTCTGGAACACTCTCCGGAGCAGGACCTATCGAGAAGGAATGGTGTTGACAATAAAAACACAATCATATGCAACAACATGATGCATGAACATGGCATGTAGATGTGATGTTGTTTTTGCTAATGCATCTAGCATTCTATTTGAATGAAGTCCATTTGAACCAAGGGTTGAAATGCAACTCCAAACTTAACATTTATAAATGCCATTCATATGTTTTCACCTATGCAGTAGGTTTGGGTTGGTTTTTCATGCATGAAACTTGTACAGATGGACAGATTGCATTTTTCTGATATTTTTTCATATATAAATTATTTCAATCTGAGCTACGGTTGAATTTCTATGATTTTTGAAGTTTATATCATTTTCTGGAATTTCTTGATTTAATTTAAATCCAGAAAATAAATAACTGCGCCAGCACTGCATCATGCTTGCATCAGCAAGTCAACAACACTGACTGAGGTCAAACCTGCCATGTGGGGTCCACACATCAGTGTCACAGTGTTAAACAGAGGTTTTTTTACTAATCTAATTAAAATCAGTGGCGCTGGGCCCACTATCAGTGTCAGGGGGGTTAATTAGGTGGTGATTAGCGCTAAGCTAATCACCTGACAACCGGGCCCACCTGTCAGGCCGGTGGGGTCAAAGCGGTCAAACCCGCCGGCGTTTAGCCGTCGGCGAGGCCGAACACGGCGGAGGGCTCGGGATCGCCGCTCCGGCGACCATTCGGGCGACGGAGACCATCTACGAGGAGCCTAGGCTCGCGTGCATCCAGTGGGACACGCGGGAGACCGTGGGGGTGCCGGAGCTCACCGGAGCAGAGCTCGCGGCAGCGACCGGAGCACGGCCAAGGGCGGGCGTAGCGCTGTGGTGCACGGGGGCGGCGGCTGAGAGCACCGGGGCGTAGCCCATGCTCGTCCGCATCCAGGGGAGCAGACGGGAGGCTGCGGGGGCGCCGAAGCTCACCGGAGCAAAGCTTGCGGTGGCGGCCGGAGCTCGGGCTTGAGCGGCAGAGGGAATAGAGGACGCAGAAGGGCAGGGGAGTAGGGGATCGACGGCGGGGCTCACAAGGGATCGACGGCGTCGTCGGAGAGCTCGGGGAAGGGCTGGAGCTGAGCGGGATGGCGAGGACGATCTCTGGCGACCGGAGATAAAGACGGCGTTGATGGCGGCTCTCCAGGGCTTCTCGCGTCGCGTGGCTTGAAGGCGAGATAGCCGGCAATGTGGCGGAGCTTCTGAGCACGGGGGGAGGGCGAGGGGACGACGGTAGGTGGCGACGGTGGCGCTCAGCCTTGAGAGAGAAAGCGAGGGAGAGAAGAGGAGAGGACTGGGGGAGAGTGAGAGGGTCGGAGGGGGGGGGGCGCCGCGTCGTCTGGGCATTCCAGGGCGACGAGGAGGACGCCAGGTAGGCAGCTGCGTGCCGGCGCGCACAGTGTCAGGCACCGCTTCCCCTCTGCCTACTGGCAAGAGGAGGAAGACGGCTATGCCCCTGGTGGGCTGGGACAGAACAAGAACAGGCCGGCCAGAGGCGCCAGGTAAGTTCCCTGTTCTGTTTTGTTTCTGCTTTTTTAATTATTCTGACATTTGTTTTGATTTAATAATAATACTAAATCATTTTATTATCTTATGCCAATTTTTGCAGGAGCTAGTGGTATTATTCCAGAGCTCCTCAACAAATGGCATAATTTTTGGACATTTATTATATATATAACATATATATCCAATGCAAATAATTATGCATTAATTCCAAATGCCCAAAATAAATACTTATGAGCTCCTAAAAATATTGGTTTGATTTTTATCTCCGTCCAATATTTTCAGAGAGAAACATGAGCATTTTCTTGGACCCTTTTGGAGCCATTTTTATTTGGGTCATTTCCAGAAACGATTCTGAGGGTTTCATAAATCCCCATTTCAAATTTAAATGAAATTTAAACATGATGCACACATGACTAGCTAGCCCTGAGCATACCAGAACTAGGGTTGTGACATGAACATTACTTCAAACAGTACTGATGCGTGTTCGTCGGTGGCGCCGGTGATGAGTGAGAGCCTCACCCCTTCGCTAAGGAACGATCGAGGAGCTACAGTTGGAAGGGACGAGGCCCTACAGTTACTACACTCTTATCTCCTCCTCGCCAGTTCCCCTCCCTCCAAAGAGAAGGCAGTTCATCGCTGCTCCCATGGATTCGCCAGGCGGTTCTCCTCCTCGTCGGGGCTGGGTGACCTTGCACTACAAAAAAAAGACACATCCGTGACATTTTGGGCCGAACGAATATTTTTCCTGTCATACATATGACACTTCTATGACGATAATTGTGACAAAACCCGGTATCATCATAGATGTGGTGGGCTCCTACTTCTATGACAAAAAATCATGATAGAAAATGGGCTTTTCATCCTGGGCAGGCCGGAGACGCAGCTGCATGACATTCTTTGGGCCGTCCATGACGGAAAAAACCATGGTAGAAGCGAGGGCGAGGAAAATTTCGAGGAGTTCCCGGTTACGGTGTGCGATCGGGGGCCGAGCGATGCACATTTCTCTCGTACACGTACGCACGTGTGTGTGAGACGTTGGCTCTAACTGAACCCGAGCGAGGCGTTGGGCTCTAACTGAACCCGAGCGATTGCACTACAGGCTACGCGGTACTGAACCCGAGCGATCGATCGATGGATGTTAACTAAACCCAATCGAGCGATTCCTTCGCTACTGCTGCTAACTGAAGCCGATCGATTGGATGAACAGTGAGCATTGCGGGGGGGGGGGGGTGGATGAACAATGAGTGGTGGGGGTGCAGCACCCCGTGGCGTTGCCTCTAGATGAACAGGACGACCCCGTGGAGGGCTCGATGAATAGTAGACGATGGAGGGGTGCCTGTGGAGGGGTGGTTGAACAGTAGCCAGTGGAGTAGCGTGCGGTGGAGGCTGGATGAACAGGAGCCCGTGGAGGCTGGAGGAGGTCGACGGTAGCCCGTGGAGGCTGGAGGAGGTCGACGGTGGAGATGAACAATATCTCGTGGAGTCCCGTTTTGCGGTACGCCACACCCCTCCCGATGAACAGGACCCCCGTTTCGACCGTAGCGCTCCAACACAAGTCCGTTTCGTCCGTTTTGCCGTACGCCACACCCCTCCCGATCAACAGGACCCCGTTTTGACTATAGCGCTCCAACACAAGTCCGTTTCATCCATTCTGCGGTACGCCACACCCCTCCCGATCAACAGGACCCCCGTTTCGACCATAGGAGGTCTGTTTCCTCCGTTTTACGGTACGCCAGACCCCTCCCGATGAACAGGATCCTGTTTTGAACGTGGCCGGTCGAACACCAGGTCGTTTCCTCCGTTCTGCGGTACGCACGGCCTCATTTCCATCACCTGTTCCGTCCAAGCCCTCCCGATGAACACGACGACGCATTCTGTTCCGATCCAGCCGGTTGGCTCCCCATGAACACGACGATGACGCTGTTTCTCCGTTCCGACCCAGCCATGTACATGAGCCCTGGCCGTACATATGCGCGAGTAGGCATTCGAGACCCCGCCCGTATGTACACATACGTGGCCGTATTTTCTTTCTTGCACCATGGCCGCTGTACGTACGTGTACATGCTACGTGCGCGCCTCTACAATGACATGTACGCGCCTCTACTACGACACGTGCGTGCCTCTACATCAATCAGTATATATGTACGTACACGTTCGCGACCAGGTGGGTCCCGACTGTCAGGCACTTCCTTGCATGCAAAAATGTAGCTGGTGGGTCCCAGCAGTCAGGGGGCACTTCCTTGCGTGCGAAGATGTAGCTGGTGGGTCCCAACAGTCAGGGGGGGCGAATCGTTTTCTTTTTGCCCGGACGCACTTTCTTGCGTGCGAAGGTGTAGCTGGTGGGTCCCATCAGTCAGGGGGGAAACATTTTTTTCGTGAAATACGGTGGCCCTTCCGGTGGGTCCCTGCTGTCAGGTGGAGGAATCATTGTTTTCCGCGTAATAAGGAGGAAATTCCTTGCTACGGCCGTGGACCCAGTGATACGTTTCCAACGTATCTATAGTTTATGAAGCATTCATGCTATTTTATTATCTGTTTTGAATGATTACATGCTTTATTATATGCTTTTATATTACTTTTGGGACTAACCTATTAACCGGAGGCCCATCCCATATTGCTGTTTTATTGCCTGTTTCAGTATTTCGAAGAAAAGGAATATCAAACAGAGTCCAAATGGAATGAAACTTTCGGGAGCGTGATTTTTGGAAAGGATGTGATCCGGGAGACTTGGAGTTCAAGCCAGGGAAGGCTCGAGGAAGCCAGGAGAAAGGAGGTCGCGCCCACCCCCCTGGGCGCGCCCCCTGTCTCATGGGCCCCTTGAGGCTCCCCTGACCGACTTCTTTTGCCTATATAAGTCCTCGTACCCTAAAAACATCGGAGACGAAGATAGATCGGGAGTTCCGCCGCTGCAAGCCTCTATAGCCACCAAAAATCTCTCGGGAGCCTGTTCCGGCACCCTGCCGGAGGGGGAACCCATCACCGGTGGCCATCTTCATCATCCCGGCGCTCTCCATGACGAGGAGGGAGTAGTTCACCCTCGGGGCTGAGGGTATGTACCAATAGCTATGTGTTGGATCTCTCTCTCTCTCATGTTCTCTCTATGGCACGATCTTGATGTATCGCGAGCTTTGCTATTATAGTTGGATCTTATGATGTTTCTCCCCCCTCTACTCTCTTGTGATGAATTGAGTTTTCCTCTTGAAGTTATCTTGTCGGATTGAGTCTTTAAGGATTTGAGAACACTTGATGTATGTATTGCCGTTCTTATCTGTGGTGACAATGGGATATCACGCGCCACTTGATGTATGTTTTGGTGATGAACTTGCAGGTTCCGTCCGTGAACCTATTCATAGGGGTTGGAACACGTTTTCGTCTTGACTTTCCGGTAGAAACTTTGGGGCATTCTTTGAAGTACTTTGTGTTGGTTGAATAGATGAATCTGAGATTGTGTGATGCATATCGTATAATCATGCCCACGGATACTTGAGGTGACAATGGAGTATCTAGGTGACATTAGGGTTTTGGTTGATTTGTGTCTTAAGGCGTTATTCTAGTACGAACTCTTGAATTGATCGATCCGAAAGAATAACTTTGAGGTGGTTTCGTACCCTACCATAATCTCTTCGTTTGTTCTCCGCTATTAGTGGCTTTGGAGTGACTCTTTGTTGCATGTTGAGGGATTGTTATATGATCTATCTATGTTATTATTGTTGAGAGAACTTGCACTAGTGAAAGTATGAACCCTAGGCCTTGTTTCCTATCATTGCAATACCGTTTACGCTCACTTTTATCATTAGTTACCTTGCTGTTTTTATATTTTCAGATTACAAAAACCTATATCTACTATCCATATTGCACATGTATCACCATCTCTTCGCCGAACTAGTGCACCTATACAATTTACCATTGTATTGGATGTGTTGGGGACACAAGAGACTCTTTGTTATTTGGTTGCAGGGTTGTTTTAGAGAGACCATCTTCATCCTATGCCTCCCACGGATTGATAAACCTTAGGTCATCCACTTGAGGGAAATTTGCTACTGTCCTACAAACCTGTGCACTTGCAAGCCCAACAACGTCTACAAGAAGAAGGTTGTGTAGTAGACATCAAGCTCTTTTCTGGCACCGTTGCCGGGGAGGCTAGGTAAGCGGCACTCAAACTCCGTTAACTAAGCTCTTTTCTGTGGCCGTTGCTGGGGAGGTGAGTGCTTGAAGGTATATGTTTAGATCTTGCAATCGAATCTTTTTGTTTCTTGTTTTATCATTAGTTTAGTATAAAAAAACTACAAAAAATGAAATTGAATTTCCCTCATACGCTTCATCTTTTTATTATCTTTCATGAGTATGATGCAAAGGAAAATTGTGATCAAGTGCTAGAAGAAGAAATCTATAGAATGTTGGGCACTAAATCTTTGAATGACGAGCATGATTGCAATGTTGTTAGTATGAATTCCTTGAATATCCATGATGCGAATGATATGCAAAACCACAAGCTTGGGGATGCTATGTTTGATGAAGATGATATGTTTAGTCCCCCAAGATTTGATGAGAATATTTATTATGATGAAATCATGCCTCCTATTTATGATGATTATATTTATGAAAGTGGATTTGGAGAGGTCATGACTTTATTTAATGATGAATCTACTATTTCGGAAGAGGTTCCAATTGATTATGAGAACAAAGATGCTATCTATGATGATTATTGTGATGACTTGTATGCTATTAAGAATAATGATAACCATGAAACTTGTCATCATGATTTTAGTTTTCAATTGGATTATGCCTCACATGATAGTTATTTTGTTTAATTTGCTCCCACTACTATTCATGAGAAGAAATTTGCTTATGTGGAGAGTAGTAAATTTTCTAAGATTGTATATCATGAAAAGAATGCTTTAGGTGCTGGTTATATTGTTGAATTCATTCATGATGCTACTGAAAATTATTATGAGGGAGGAACTTATGCTTGTAGGAATTGCAATAATGTCAAGATTCCTCTCTATGTGCTTAAAATCTTGAAGTTATGCTTGTTTTTCCTTCCAATGCTAGTTTATTATTGTTCCCATAAGTTGCTTGCTCACAAAATCCCTATGCATAGGAAGTGGGTTAGACTTAAATGTGATAGTCATATGCTTCATGATGCTCCCGTTATGTTTCAATTCTTATCTTTTATGTGAGCATCATTGTCATCATCATGCCTAGCTAGAAAGGCATTAAAGAAAAGCGCTTGTTGGGAGACAACCCAATATTTATCCTACCTGTTTTTGTGTGTCCACATGATTATGCTACTGTAGTAATCATGTTTTATAGCTTTTGTTTCAATAAAGTGCCAAGTCAGACCTTTAGGATAGCTTATGGTGATAGTTGTGTTGATCCTGCTTAAAATCAGAAACTTTTGCATCCAGTAAATTAGTTTTGTTAATTCACAAAAACGTGATTCTGATCTGATTATTTTTGCTCTGGATTGGTACACAAATTTCTTAGGACTTCCTAATTTGGTATAATTTTTGAAGTTCCATAAGTATACGTTTGATACAGATTACTACAGACTGTTCTGTTTTTGACAGATTCTGTTTTCTATGTGTTGTTTGCTTATTTTGATGAATCTATGAGTAGTATCGGAGGGTATGAACCATAGATAAGTTGGAATACAGTAGATATTACAACTATATGAATTTATAATGAGTTCATTACAGTAGCTAAGTGGTGGTTTTATTTTCTTATACTAACGGGGCTTACGTGTTTTCTGTTGAGTTTTGTGTTGTGGAGTTTTCAAGTTTTGGGTAAAAGATTTAATGGACTATGGAATAAGGAGTGGCAAGAGCCTAAGCTTGGGGATGCCCAATGCACCAAAAGGTAATATTCAAGGACAACCAAGATCCTAAGCTTGGGGATGCCCCGGAAGGCATCCCCTCTTTCGTCCTCGTTCATCGGTAACTTTACTTGGAGATATATTTTTATTCACCACATGATTTGTGTTTTGCTTGGAGCGTCATTTTCTTTTGTTAGTATTAGCTTGCTGTTATTCAGAATAATGTTTTGCATCTTTATTTTCAAGAAAAATGTCAAGGATAGGCTTTGACATGCTTATTTTGCTAGTATACATGTTGCTGTTTCAAAACAGAAAGTTTACCGCTGTTGCAAAAATTCCCTAGAAAAGTCAGAGAATGTTATAATGTTGAAATTTTTTTCATAATGAGATATGATAAATCTTCTACAGAGTAATATTTTTCTCGTAATTTTTGGAGCTAGGGAAGTATTTATACTCTTGCATTCTTTACAGACTGTGCTGTTTTGGCAGATTGCTGTTATGTTTGCTTGTTTAATGATTCTATTGGAGGATATGAGTATTAAATATGCAGAGGCATTTAGTATGCAATGTTGAATAATAATTTTAGTGATTTGTTACAGTAGAAAATGATAAGGTTTTGCATTGGTTTATACTAACCTATCTCACGAGTTCTTGTTGAGTTTTATGTGGATGAAGTTTTTGAGAAATAGAGAAACCATGATATGAGAGGAATTAAGGAGACACAAAAGCTCAAGCTTGGGGATGCCCAAGGCACCCCAAGATAATATTTCAAGAAGTCCCAAGCATCTAAGCTTGGGGATGCCCTGAGGCATCCCACCTTTCTTCTTCACCAACTATCGGTTAGTATCGGTTGAGCCTAAGTTTTTGCTTCTTCACATGAGTTGTGATATCCTTGCAATGTCATTTTATTTTGCTTTGCTTGATGTTTGAATAAAGTACTTAAGATCTGAAATTCTTTAAGGAGAGAGAGTCTTCATATAGCTACATAATTATTTAGCTACTCATTGATCTTCACTTATATCTTTTTGGAGTAGTTTGTCATTTACTCGTGTGCTTCGCTTATATCCTATGAGTAAATTGTTGAATGAGTTGATTGTCATAAATCTGAAATTATAAATGTCTCGTTTGCTTATCCCATGGGAAGTAATGACTTCACATCTAAGAAGTAGAGATTGTAAATTTATTGAAGGTTAGCAAGCATTGTATTGGTCATTTGAACAATTCATGAAAGAATATTGAAGGAAGAGAGATTTCACATATAAATATACTATCTTAGACATCTTTTATAATTGTTAGCACTCATTAAGTATGACATCCTAAAGAGTTGATGTTGGACAAGGAAGACAACATAATGGTTTATGTTTTCTCACATCCCAGTTAAAGTATATTGTCATGGATCATTCAAACATGTTGAGCTTGCCTCCCCCCTCATGCTAGCCAAATTCCTTGCACCAAGTAGAGATACTACTTGTGCTTCCAAATATCCTTAAACCCAGTTTTGCCATGACAGTCGACCATACCTACCTATGGATTGAGTAATATCCTTCAAGTAAGTTGTCATCGGTGCAAGCAATAAAAATTGCTCTTTAAATATGTATGATCTATTAGTGTGAAGAAAATAAGCTTTATACGATCTTGTTATGGAAGCAATAAAAGTGACGGACTGCATAATAAAGGTCCATATACAAGTGGCAATATAAATTGATGTTCTTTTGCATTAAGATTCTGCGAAGGGCCTATCTTTTACTTTATGTCTTTTACTTCATGCAAGAGTCAAGGTGATCTTCACCTTTCCCTTTTTCTTTTTATCCTTTGGCAAGCACCTCGTGTTGGAAAGATCCTGATATATATATCCAATTGGATATAAGTTAGCATGAACTATTATTGTTGACATCACCCAAAGGTGAATACGTTGGGAGGCGAAATTATAAGCCCCTATCTTTCTCAGTGTCCGACTGAAACTCCATAACCATTAGTATTGCGTGAGTGTTAGCAATTGTAGAAGACTATATGATAGTTGAGTATGTGGAGTTTGCTAAATCAAAGCTCTGACGTAGACCCTTCCTGAAAATAAGATGAATTGCAATTTTTGATGACTGAGAATGAAGTTTGCTAGGTTTCAAGAAAGTTTATGGTCTATGCTTTAACACGTGAATAGCTTGTTACTTGATCATGATAATTTTATGAGATGAACTACTGTTATGACATATAGTCATGCTAGAAAAGGTGATTGAAATTAGCATTGATCAAACTGGTGCACCTTCTAGCATTCACACTTCATAAATTCTTTCTTTTATCATTTACCTACTCGAGGACGAGCAGGAATTAAGCTTGGGGATGCTGATACGTCTCCAACGTATCTATAATTTATGAAGCATTCATGCTATTTTATTATCTGTTTTGAATGATTACGGGCTTTATTATACGCTTTTATATTACTTTTGGGACTAACCTATTAACCGGAGGCCCAGCCCATATTGTTGTTTTATTGGCTGTTTCAGTATTTCGAAGAAAAGGAATATCAAACGGAGGCCAAACGGAATGAAACTTTCGGGAGCGTGATTTTCGGAAAGGATATGATCCGGGAGACTTGGAGTTCAAGCGAGGGAAGGCTCGAGGAAGCCAGGAGATAGGAGGGCGCGCCCACCCCTGGGCACGCCCCCTATCTCCTGGGCCCCTCGAGGCTCCCCCGACCGACTTCTTTCACCTATATAAGAGACAAAGATAGATTGGGAGTTCCGCCGCCGCAAGCCTCTGTAGCCACCAAAAACCTGTCGGGAGCCCCTTCCGGCACCCTGCCGGAGGGGGAACCCATCACCCGTGGCCATCTTCATCACCCCGACGCTCTACATGACGAGGAGGGAGTAGTTCACCCTCGGGGCTAAGGGTATGTACCAGTAGCTATGTTTTGATATCTCTCTCTCTCTCTCTCTCGTGTTCTCTCTATGGCACGATCTTGATGTATCGCGAGCTTTGCTATTATACTTGGATCCTATGATGTTTCTCCCCCCTCTACTCTCTTGTGATGAATTGAGTTTTCCTCTTGAAGTTATCTTGTCCGATTGAGTCTTTAAGGATTTGAGAACACTTGATGTATGTCTTGCCGTGCTTATCTGTGGTGACAATGGGATATCACGTGCCACTTGATGTATGTTTTGGTGATGAACTTGCAGGTTCCGTCCGTGAACCTATTCATAGGGGTTGGAACACGTTTTCGTCTTGACTTTCCGGTAGAAACTTTGGGGCATTCTTTGAAGTACTTTGTGTTGGTTGAATAGATGAATCTGAGATTGTGTGATGCAAATCGTATAATCATGCCCACGGATACTTGAGGTGACAATGGAGTATCTAGGTGACATTAGGGTTTTGGTTGATTTGTGTCTTAAGGCATTATTCTAGTACGAACTCTTGAATTGATCGATCCGAAAGAATAACTTTGAGGTGGTTTCGTACCCTACCATAATCTCTTCGTTTGTTCTCCGCTATTAGTGGCTTTGGAGTGACTCTTTGTTGCATGTTAAGGGATTGTTATATGATCTATCTATGTTATTATTGTTGAGAGAACTTGCACTAGTGAAAGTATGAACCCTAGGCCTTGTTTCCTATCATTGCAATACCGTTTACGCTCACTTTTATCATTAGTTACCTTGCTGTTTTTATATTTTCAGATTACAAAAACCTATATCTACTATCCATATTGCACTTGTATCACCATCTCTTTGCCGAACTAGTGCACCTATACAATTTACCATTGTATTGGGTGTGTTGGGGACACAAGAGACTCTTTGTTATTTGGTTGCAGGGTTGTTTGAGAGAGACCATCTTCATCCTATGCCTCCCACAGATTGATAAACCTTAGGTCATCCAGTTGAGGAAAATTTTCTACTGTCCTACAAACCTGTGCACTTGCAGGCCCAACAACGTCTATAAGAAGAAGGTTGCGTAGTAGACATCACCCAGCTGTCAGCCTCTCCACGTACAGTCCACGTCCGATGGAAGTCGTTCCTTGACCACGTTGACCACGCCACACTGAGAGCACTAGGGCGGTGGACGACGGCGAGGCCTAGGAAGGGGACGACGGGGAGCCGGGGAAGACGTGGCAGTGGAAGCCCACGTAGAGAGGAGTATGAGGGTTCACTAGTTCGGCTGCGGTGTGAGGCCGCCGTTGCCGCAGGGCCTGGCCAGCGGTGGGAATAGTAGGGGGCGGTGAGGCTTCCGCGGCAGCACAGCCCGCCATGGGAGGCAGTATCATGCGGCACGACCGGCGCTGCTTTGGGCGGCTGGAGCAAGAAGACCAGAGGTTGAAGAAGCACTACGGCTGTTGGATGGACATCGTACGGTCACCGGAGCTAGAATCGTTCATATTGACTAAAGTTGACAAAGGCCCCCGTCCCAGTCAACTTAGTAGGCCCACAAGTAAGACTCCCACCATGGTGGGTCCCAGCTAGCAGGGAGAGTATTCATTTTTTTGTGCGTAATAAGGAGGCACTTCCCGTGGGTCCGAGTTGACAGCGGGGGGAACAATTTTTTTCGAAATACGGTGGCCCGTCCGGTGGGTCCCAGCAGTCAGGGGGGAAACATTTTTTTTGCGAAATAAGGTGGCCCGTCTGGTGGGTCCCTACTGTCAGGTGGAGGAATAATTATTCTGCGCGTAATAAGGAGGCACTTCCTTGCGGCCGCCTGGACCCAGCTGTCAGCCTCTCCACGTACAGTACTCTTCCGATGGAAGTCGATCGTTGATCATGTTGACCACGCCACGCCGAGAGCACTAGGGCGGTGGACGGCGACGAGGCCTAGGAAGGGGTTGAGGCGGAGCCAGGGAAGACGCAGCAGTGGAAGCCCGCGTGGCGAGGAGTACAAGGGTTAACTGGTTCGGCTGCGGTGTGAGGCTGACGTCGCCGCAGAATAACAGGGGGTGTGGGTGAGTAGAGGGATTGCCTGGCCAGTGGTGGGAGTAGTGCCGGGCGGTGAGGCCTCCACGGCATCACAACCGGCCACGGGAGGCAGGAGCACGCAGCACGACCGGCGCTACTTTGGGCGGCTGGAGCAAGAAGACCAGAGGTTGAAGAAGCACTGCGGCCGTTGGATGGACATTGTACGATCACTCCAGATAGAACCGTTTATATTGACTAAGTTGACAAAGCCCTTGGTACGCGTCAACTTAGTAGGCCCACAACTCGGATTTGGTAGAGAACATATAGCCCATTTGCGATTTGTAAGAATGTAGATCCCATTTTTTAACTCTAATGGAATTTACGACAACCCATTTATAGTTTGTTAAAAGTACAGCCCAACTTCTACCTAGGACAATGATTAATAATTTCAAACAACCGCTCAAAACAGAATTCAAAAAAAATTCCCACATTTTGATGTGATACGTAATATTTTTATCCAAAATTTCTAGTCAAGTTAAATATAATTTCAAAATAAAGTTGTATTACGTTAAAATCCAACGAAATATTGCGCGCACAACAATGTAACACCCTAAAAATTTAACCAAGTTTTAGTTATTAAAATTTTGCCAAGAGTTTAAAATTTTGCCTGCAAGAATATTTCTGTTGATTTCAGAACATTTCCTTTAATATTAAGGAGTCTTTCCCAAGTGGATCTTTCCAAAAGCATGTTGGACTTCTATGCTCTCTGTATAGCATTTTCTTAATCAGTAGATTTATTTATTAAATTATTTCACCCTGAGCTTTATTCATTAATATGACTTGTTTTAAGTTTTGGAGCTCTTTTTGAACTACAACCATTTGTTAAATTTAACTAAAAATCCAACCAAAATTTGGAGATGTCATGTGATGTTTCAAAATCACTTTTGTGCATTAATATATTTGTGTCGGTGTACTAGAGTAGGGGTACCCTAGTATCCCGAACTTGTGCACGGGCAGTTGCAGCACCCCGCGGCAAGGCTTGCCGGGCGACCGCCAAGGTCCTCCGTGGTTCCCTTGGAGCCATTCAAGAACAAAGTATTCTGGCCAAGGAGACAAGGCCCCGGCAAGAGGAGCTTGCCGGGAAGGCCAACCAAGGCATTTCAAGGAACTTGCCGCGACGCGCCGCGCGTCGCGGCAAGGCCCGGTGAGCGACAAGCTTCCGGGCCCGACAAGACAACGGCCGCGGCAAGGCGCTTGCCGCGGCAGGCTACCACTCTGTACCCACGCTCTAGCACATCCACCAACATGTCGCTCTGGGGGCCTTTCCAGGCGCGCATGGCGGGAGGCTGTGCAGCCAGCGGTGCGCGGTGGCATGCGAAGCTGACAAGATTACCATCATGGCGAACGGTGGCGTCCCTGACGGTCCTTTTCTGCACTGTTTGGGTGATGCAGACGGGCATTAAATGCCTTTGTCCCCTGCCGTCAGGGTTAGGTAGGATACACTGTGCAAGTAGGTGTACCAACCGCAACACTTTTTACGCTTTTACCCTTCTCTGCGTTGCCACCTGTTGGTAACCCCTTGAGCATATAAAAGGAGGCCCATGCGCAACGTAGAGGGGGTTCGGATCATTTTCGAAGCCAGAAAAACACTTAGCTCTCTGGAGCAAGAACACAATACAATCAAACAAGCAGCAGTAGGAGTATTATCTCTCCGAAGAGCTCCGAAGCTGGGTAAACTGCTCGTGTGCTCTGCCTCGATCTGCTCTTCGTGCGATCTCCGCCCCCCGCTGAACCGAAAGGGGCTCGGTCCGCCGGTCCCATAGGTGCTCGTGGATCAGTTTCCCCGACATCTTTGGTGCGCCAGGTAGGGGGATCGAGATTGCGTGAACCTGATCCGGCGTTCACACGAGCTAGATCTTCACTTTCTTCATCGACATGCCACCTAAGAAGAAGACTTCGGCGGCAGCTGCTCCGTCCACATCACTTCCACCACCGCCGGAGCAAACGGGTGGTGGAGTGGACGCCGGCGGAAGAACGGACCTCGACAAGGAAGCTCACGATGCTGCCAGGTCCAAGGACAAGGCTGCGCAGACCTCGGCGTCCGTACATGTACCGCGCCCATCTCAGGAGGCACAGGACCGACAGCGTCATGGTATTCGCAGTACCATACGTTCGTTGGGACAAGATCGAGCTAGTGGATCTCAGGGTTCTCAAGACCAGCATACGCCAACATGCTGGCACGAGAGAGGCACAGTCGCCTGGACAGGATGCTGCTCCTTCTAACATAGTTAGAAGCCCGAGCATATCCCGCTCGTCGCACCGTTCGCCACTACCACCCACCACTCCAGCAGAAGCTTTGGCGCGAGCTCAACTACTCCTGGATTACCCTCCAGCGGAAGACAAGATCGACCAATGGAGGGCCACCATTCAGAGTCTCATTGGCTTTGCCAACGGCGACACTCCACGGCAACCAAATGCATCGCGGCCGCGGCAGGACTGCCAGGCACGAGCCGGTGGCGACGAAACCGGTGGGGGTGCAACCACCATGCACTCTCCACCTCGAAGGCCTAGATCGCCGACTCGTCGGATCCACCTCGACAGCGGCTCCACCGCATCATCAGATCCACAAGCTCGCCGCGATCAGCGCCAAGTTCTTCATGAACGACAGCAAGAAGACGCTCGTACTCGCATCGAGCGCCGAAGAGAAGCGCGACGTCAATCCGACAAGCGCGCTGGGCCCTCTGTCGACATGCATGCGCCAGGGGAACCAGGCGACTTGCCGTACGCAGTAGGTTGCCCTGCGTTCACTCGTGAGCTGCGGCAAGTCCAGTGGCCCAGCACGAAGAATTTCAAGCCAGATGTACCAGAGAAGTACGACGGCAAGACACATCCGTCGGAGTTCCTCAGCATCTACACCATCGTAGTGCATGCTGCCGGAGGACGGGACGACAAGATCCTTGCCAACTACTTCCCGCTGGTGCTCAAGCCCAATGTCAGATCCTAGCTCATGCACTTGCCGGACAACTCCATATCCTCCTGGGCTGATCTGTGCCATCAGTTTGTCGGCGCCTTTACAGGCGGCCACAAGCCTCATGGCCAAGAGAGCGATCTTCATCTGCTCGCCTAGAAGGAAGGAGAGCCCCTGCGCAAGTACATTCAAAGATTCAGCCGCATACAGCACAACATCCCAGACGTCCACCCTGCCGCGGTGATCAGCGCGTTCCATCAGAACGTGCGAAACCGCAGGATGCGGGAGGAGATGGCGATGTGCAAGATTAGAGACGTCAGTGAGCTATATGCCCTGGCCGATAAGTGTACGCGTGCTGAGGAAGGGAGGAAACTCCCCGGAGAAAATGCTGGAGCAGGAGGATCTGATAGCGAGGACACTGCCCCGGCAAGAAAGAACCGGCGGCGGAACAACAGGAAGAAGAAAGGCAAAGATGTGCTAGTTGTTGAGCAGTCCGGCAAGAAAGCCGAAGCTGGTAGCTCCGGCAAGGAGGTTGCCGCAGCTGTGGCGGTCGCCGACAAGCACGACGGCACCAACAAGCAATACTGCAAGATCCACTTCACCAAGGGCCATGACCTCCAGAGCTGCAAGAAGGTCGAGCTGCTTGTAGAACAGCAAAAGGCTGAATACGAGCGACATGACAAGGAGAAGGCCCAGGAAGGTGCTGGGGGAGCCAGCAAGAAACGTCCCGGCCGAGGAGGACGCCGCGGCAAGGCCAAGCAGCGGCAAGGAGACAGACCTCCCCGCGGCCGCGACAAGGATGAAGACGACGACGACGATGAAGATATGGATGATGACGAGACCGATGAGCAGGAGTTCCAGAAAGCCACAGAGGTCCTGTGCGTTGACGGCGGTGCTTCTCTGCATACTTCACACCGCCAGATCAAGCAGTGGGTGCGGGAAGTCAATGCGGCAGAACCAGCCGTCGAGTCACGCAAGCCTCTGAAATGGTCCAGCACGCCTATCATCTTTGATATTGAGGATCACCCTGATCGCATAACTGCGGTCGGGTGCTTGCCGATGTTGGTTTCACCAACTATCCGCAACCTCAAGGTCACTAAGATGCTAGTTGACAGTGGGGCCGGCTTGAACTTGATCTCCTCCGCGGTACTCCAGAAGCTTCAGATCCCTGATGGCGAGCTCGAAGAGACCGACACGTTCCAAGGAATCAATTCGGGAAGGAGCAAGCCGAAGGGAAAGATCACACTGCCGGTAACATTTGGCAGCGAGCTGAACTTCAGGACTGAGAGGGTCACTTTTGACGTTGCTGACTTTCCATTGCCTTACAATGGGATACTTGGCCGTCCAGCACTGGCCAAGTTCATGGCTGCCTCTCACTATGCATACAACGTACTGAAGATGCCGGGCCCAATAAGTGTCATCTCTATCCCTGGCGACAAGAAGGATGCTCTTATCTGCGCCGACAAGATCTACCGGGAAGCAGCAGCCGCAATAGATCGCAAGTCACTTGCCGCTGAAGCTCCCGGGGCGAAGAAGAACAACAAGTCCGGCAAGAGCTCTGATGCCCACTCCGGCAAGCGCACCTCTTCGGAGTGCTGCGCTACCGTTGAGGACGCACCATCGAGCTCCACCGGCAAGTGTAAGAAGACAATGGCAGCTCCACCAGAGACCAAGAAGGTGTCCACCAAGGAGGACGGCACTGGTGGTACCTTCACCATCAGTGCCACTCTCGACCCTAAATAGGAAAGCGCGCTCGTTGCTTTCCTGCGGGCGAACGTCGACGTGTTTGCATGGCAACCGTCTGACATCCCCGGTGTTCCCAGGAAAGTAATCGAGCACCATCTTGCCGTCTGTCCTCATGTGCGGCCCGTCAAGCAGAAAGTCAGGAAACAAGCATTGGAGCGCCAAGAATTCATTGCAGAAGAGATCAAGAAATTGGAAGCAGCAGGCCTTGTCAGAGGAGTGCTCCATCCTACGTGGTTGTCCAATCATGTAGTCGTGCGCAAGGCAAACGGGAAATGGAGGCTTTGTATTGACTTTACTGATGTTAATAAAGCTTGTCCCAAAGACCCATTTCCCTTGCCGCGCATCGACCATATTGTTGACTCCACGGCCGGATGTGACTTGCTCTCATTTCTTGATGCATACTCAGGATATCATCAGATCTTCATGGCAGAAGAGGATGAGGAGAAGACCACATTCATTACCCCATGTGGCACATACTGTTTTGTACGGATGCCTTTCGGTTTGAAGAATGCTGGTTCAACATTTGCAAGGGTAGTCCATGACGCTTTTGAACCGCAAATGCACAGAAATGTGGAAGCCTACATGGATGACATAGTGGTCAAGAGCAAGGACAAGGCGACCCTAATTCAATATTTAGACGAAACCTTTGCAAATCTGCGCAAGATTAACCTCAAGCTTAACCCCAAGAAGTGCGTGTTTGGAGTCCCCTCCGGCAAGCTTCTTGGGTTCTTCGTGTCTCAGCGGGGGATTGAAGCCAATCCCGACAAGATCAAGGCCATTGAGCAGATTGAAGCACCAAAGCGCGTCAAGGATGTACGAAGACTTGCCGGTTGCGTGGCTGCTCTTAGCAGGTTTATCTCTAGGTCTGCTGAGCGCGCCCTGCCGTTTTTCAAAATATTGAAAAAGGCAGGTCCAATGAAATGGACTCCGGAAGCGGAGGCCGCGCTGTAGGACTTGAAGAGATACCTGTCCTCCACTCCAACACTTGTCGCGCCTAAGCCACAAGAGAAGTTGCTGCTGTATATAGCAGCAACCAATCAAGTGGTTAGTGTTGCGTTAGTGGCAGAGAGGGAGGCGGATGATGAGCCGGCAACCACGGCAAGTGCATCCAGCGATAAGCAAGGGACTTCGCTGACAAGCTCTGGTCCCGACAAGGATGGATCTGCGCTGGCGCGTGAGGAGGTGCAGAAGAGAATGGTGCAGCGCCCAGTTTACTTTGTCAGTTCCCTTTTGCAGGGGGCTCGGTCAAGGTACTCTGGTGTGCAGAAGTTGCTTTTCGGCCTTCTCATGGCCTCAAGAAAGCTGAGCCATTACTTCCAAGCACATGAGATCACAGTTGTCACTCGCTTTCCGTTGAAGAGGATACTGCAAAATCCAGAAGCAACAGGAAGGATTGTCGAGTGGGCACTGGAACTGTCAAGCTTTGGCCTCAAGTTTGAAAGCACTTCAACTATCCAAAGCAGAGCATTGGCAGAGTTCATAGCAGAGTGGACACCAACGCCAGATGAAGAAATTCCAGAGACGAGCATCCCCGTTAAGGAGGCAAACAAAGAGTGGTTGATGTACTTTGACGGTGCCTTCTCGTTGCAAGGCGCCGGTGCCGGCATGCTACTTGTTGCACCCACCGGAGAGCACCTCAAGTATGTGGTCCAGATGCACTTTCCCAAGGAGCAAGCAACGAACAATACTGCAGAGTATGAAGGTTTGCTTGCCGGTCTCAGGATCGCGGCAGACCTTGGGATCAAGAAGCTCATTGTCAGGGGTGACTCACAGCTTGTCGTCCGCCAAGTGAACAAGAATTACCAGAGTCCGTTGATGGAAGCTTACATTGATGAAGTGAGGAAGCTAGAAGAGCACTTTGACGGCCTGCAGATGGAACATGTTCCAAGAGCTCAGAACGACATTGCCGACGGCCTGTCAAAGTGCGCCGCACTTAAGTTACCTGTGGAACCAGGGCTCTTTGTGCTCAAGCTGACTCAACCATCCGTAACACCATCAACTGGACAGAGCAAGAAGAGGAAGTTGATTTCTGGTGACTACTTTCTGGCAGAGCTCCCCGAAGCCACCGCCAAGAAGGTCCCCAAAATCAACACCAAGGATGCTGAGGAGCAGTTTGCTCCGGCAAGTCTTAGTACTTGTTCCGTTGAAGCAGACGCTCCCGACAAGTTTTGCTCCGGCAAGCTTGACGGGGAACATCAAGCTCCGGCAGAGCCACGAGTTCTTGCCGTAGAAGCGGATGTTCCCGCAGCAGCAGAAGTGCCTTTAGTCCTTGTTGTCGAGCCACAAGCTCCAGCATGGGCACAGCAGATTGTCCATTTCCTTCAAACAGGAGAACTTCCCAAAGAACAAGAAGAAGCGGAAAGAGTAGCCCGGCAGTCAAGTATGTACCAGTTTGTCGACAACACACTGTACGGAAGAAGACTCAACGGTGTGAAATTGAAGTGTATTCACCGGGAAGACGGACAAAAGCTGTTGGCAGAGATACATGGAGGCATATGTGGTCACCACATTGGCGCAAGAGCACTTGCCGGCAAAGCTTTCCGGCAAGGTTTCTTTTGGCTGACAGCCCTCCAGGATGCAACTGCACAAGTAACCAAGTGTGAAGCATGCCAGTTCCATTCCAAGCAGATACACCAGCCAGCTCAAGCTCTCCAGACGATCCCTTTATCCTGGCCATTTTCGGTCTGGGGGCTCGATATCCTCGGCCCCTTCCCCCGAGCCGTCGGGGGCTTTGAGTACTTGTACGTTGCAATCGACAAGTTCACAAAGTGGCCGGAAGTGGAACCAGTGAGGAAGGTGATAGCACAGTCAGCAGTCAAGTTCTTCAGGTCGATTGTTTGCCGTTTCGGGATCCCTAGCAGGATCATCACTGACAATGGCACACAATTTACGAGCCGCACCTTCATGCAGTACGTCCAAGATCTTGGCACCAAGGTCTGCTTCGCTTCTGTTGCTCATCCGATAAGCAACGGTCAAGCGGAGAGAGCAAATGTTGAAGTGCTGTGCGGGCTCAAGACCAGAACTTTCGACAGGCTGCGCAAGTGCGGACGGAACTGGATTGAGGAGCTGCCGGTGGTTCTTTGGTCGATCAGGACGATGCCAAATCGAGCCACTGGCCAGACACCTTTCGCTCTAGTCTATGGAGCAGAGGCAGTTCTCCCCACGGAACTCGTATATGGATCACCTCGAGTGCTCGCTTATGATGAGCTTGAGCAAGAGCAGCTGCGACAAGATGACACGCTGCTCCTTGAGGAGGACCGTCTTCAGGCTGCTGTACGAGCTGCTCGATACCAGCAAGCTTTGTGCCGCTACCATAGCCGCAAAGTTAATGCCAGAAGCTTCGAGGAAGGCGACCTTGTTCTTCGGCGCATTCAGTCCGCCAAGAATTCCAACAAGTTGACACCAAAGTGGGAAGGCCCTTATCGGGTGAAACGAGTCACTAGGCCCGGCGCTGTCCGCCTTGAGACCGAAGATGGCATTCCGGTGAGCAACTCCTGGAACATTGAGCATCTTCGTAAGTTTTACCCGTAGGGCGCGGTTGCCGGAACCTGTTCCGGCAACCACCTTTTGTACAAGTCTTGCCGCTGTTGCATGTAATCCTTTGTACAAAGCCGGGCGCAGATCCCGTGCATAAGTAAAGCTTATGTGCTCCGCACATCTTGTCAATTTCATGCTTTTTTACTTTATATTTGCATGCATTATCTGACACTTTGTGCAGCACCTACCCCGGTAAGCAATAACGAGCTATAAGGCTCCATGGCTTTATTTTCCCTTCTTTCTTTTTCTCAAAAAGGAAAGGAAGATTCCCTCGCCCACAAGTTTCCCAGGGGGGAAGGAGAAGATAATGGTGTGGATCAGGCGTCGTTCAAGCAAGTTTTCGCCTTGCCGAGAAGCAAACGACAGAAAAGCTAAGTTGCCAAAGTTTGAGCAATTGGTCTTTAAATTTTTAAAGTTATCTTCCTTGAACGACCGTGCTTTGTATGGAAAACCTGTGCGCGGAGGAACCAACTCGTAGCTAGTTGCGCCCTTACTTTGTTTCGAGTCCGCTCAACAACTTAAGTGAGCTGCGACTAGTTGCGGCAAGGTTTCTTGTCGGAAGCGGCACCGCCAGCAGGCTGCTGATGTCCCGCACTCAGCGCTCGCGGCAAAGGTGCCTGCGCCGTCAAGTTCCCTAAAAGCGTAGGGTAAAAACATACAAAGGAAGGGAGCAAGTAAAGGAAATAACATAGCAATCTCTACCCAAAATAAAGTTATATTACAAGATAGCTTGTCGCAGCTCTAATAGATTGTTCTCGTGATATAACCAGCAGCGACAAAGAGAAAAGGAAACGGGCGGCCTAATCTACGCGATCGCCCTCAACCCTCTTAATCTCGCTCAACTTGTCCACAATGGGTGCGACAAGGGCCTTGAGCACATCCAGATCAACATCCGGCGGCAAGGATTTGAGGACGTTGGTGAGGTTGAGGCCTGGATTGCGGAAGGCCACCTTCACCAGCACCTTCTGAAGAACCCCCGCGCAGATTCTGTGCGACTCGTCAGCCAGCTGCTTTGGGATCTTCTCCCGGAGTCGCTGGAGGGCCGTCGCCATGCCCTTGAAAAACAGGCTGAGCTTGGCGCTGTGTTGGAGGTGCTCGTCGGAGGAGTACCCGAGCTCCTCCATCCCCAGCTGCGTCAGCTCCCCGTCGATGGCGGCGGCAATATTCACCAGACCCTCAGTCCAGTGCTCCACAGTCTCCCTGAAGGCGTTGTGGGTAGCAGCAGCATTCGCCAGCAGCGCCTCGTTAGCCTTGATCTTCTCCGACAAGGCCACCTCCCGCTCCCTGGCGCCGTCCAGCGTCTGAGTCAAAGTGGCCAGCTTCAACTCGAGGTCCATGTTGGAGTCCTTGGCGGCGCTGAGCTCCTTGCTCCTCTCTGCGAGAAGGCCCTGCAGTTCACCATGAGCGGCAGCATCCTTCTCGCGCTCACGCTTGAGGGCGGCAAGCTCCTCGCCACTCACCCTGAGATCAGCCTCCAGTTGCACCACCTTTGTCTCCAGCTCCTTCTTGGAGGCCTCGGCAATTTCGGCAGCATCCCTCGCTTCCTTGACAGCCCCGCCAATTGCTTGCTCCCGCGCGGCAAGTTCCTCCTCGTGGCTGTCAAGATTCACCTTGCGCTGAGCCAACTCTCCTTCTTGTGCAAACAAATTCTCAGCGACAAGCCGTTACTTCTCTTCAGCTTCAGCCTTCTCGAGGAGGAAGGCTTTCCGCTCTTCGAGAAGCTGCTCCCGCTCCTCCGCCAGGGACCGGAGAGCCTCCTGCCTGAGACCCCGGAGCTCCTCTGCGCGCTTCTCAATATCCACCCCCGCCTTCGCGACAAGCGCCTCTCGGGACGCCAGCTTGGCTTGGTGGGCGCGGTAAAGCAACGTCAGCTTCTGCAGCAGCCGCTCCTCCTCAGGTTCATCGCCGCTGCTGCTTGGCGTGTCGACCACCGTCAGCCCAGCAGAGGCGAGCACCTCTTCGTCCAGGATTTCTCCCTCGACGGGCGCCCTGGAGCTTGACGCCCAGGGGAGCTTGATGAAGATACCGTCGCCGGCCTTCAAGTAGGTGCTGGGCCGGGGCTCTTTGGAGCCTGGCGCTGCAGCGTCGGCGGAGGGGTCGGCGGTCGGCGCAGCGCCTGGCGCTCCTGCAGCCTCGGGGCCGTCAGTGCGATCGCCGGATCCCTCGCCCGCTTCTGCGGCGGCAGCCTTGGCGGCCTCTTCGCCGGCGGGATCATCAGCACCGGCCTCTTCTTTGGTGGCGGCGGCGTCGTCATTGTTGCCGCGCGCGTCCTCCTCGCCGGCGGCCTCTGTCTCCATTGGGTCTGCGGCAGGTGGATCTGACAACCGAAGAAGGGAGAAAGATCAAGCAAATGCTCAAGAAGAAAATCTGAAGAAGAAGAACCAAGGGAAGTTCTTGGGCAAAAGGGGTACTTGTGCTGGGATCTGCAGTCGTGGTCTCCACCACCGGAGGATCGCTGGCGCTGTCCCTTGCCGGAGAACTGCCCCTTGCCGGAGAATTCTCCCTTGCCGGGGAATTCTCCCTTGGCGGCGTAGTCGAAGCAGATGGCACTTCGGGAGCAGCTTCCGGGCACTCCTGGTGAGGCTGCTCTGCTCCTACACAAATCCAACAGTCAAGATATCAGTAGAAAGAAGAGCACCCATGCACGCCTGAAAGCAGGAAGTAAACTATAAACTTACGCTGGGGGCTGCTTTGGGGAGTAGTTGCCGGGTCCGTCAAGGTGGTCTCAGACACACCCCCTGCTGATGCGGTGGGATCGTCTTCGATGACAATCACCAGGGCCTTGGCTCTCTTCGCCGCTCTCTGGGCCAATGTCCTGAAAAGGAATGGATTCAGATCAAAACAAGTCAGATACAAGACGAAAGCAACAAGATTGAAGAACAACAAGGACAACAAGGGGATCTTACACTTCTTCTTCGTCATCGGAGCTAAGCGCGGAGAGATCAAAGTCCGGCTCGCCTCCGGTGCGGCGAGGCGGAGGAGTAGGCTCCCTTGCCCGCTTGGTAGGAGCAGTGGTTGCGGACCGGGAAGACCCCGCTCCAGTTGCCGCAGCGGCGTGAGGCGCTCCCGCAGCAGCGGTGCTTGCCGCGGTAGAGCGTGTCGCGCGGCTCGGCGGCTGTTGACCCGTCTGTCGCCCGGCTACATCCGCGGCCTTGCGGAGACGCCTTCTTGGCGGGGCCGGGGGCTCCACCTGCGGCAAGCTGTCTGAAGGTTTGGGCTCTTCCTCGCCGGGCTCGCTCGGCTCGGCTTCAGGACCGGCAAGATCTTCCTCGCCGGCAAACTCCTCGCGCTCGGCAAGGCTTGCCGCCTCTGCTGCCTCTGCCTCCTCCACGGTGAACCCGAACACGCCTGCGGCAGCAGCTGCTGCCACCTCTTCCAGCCTGGTGGCGATGCGCCGCATCTCCGCATCGGTGGTGTCGCGGGTGAGGCTCTTCTACTCATCAGCACGGACCGGCACTTCTACCAAGTCCTCGAAGAACGCCCGCACGACGTCATCCGCAGGTTCTTGCCAAGTTGGGGCGATTTCGTGCGAGTCGCACAACGGAATCATTGCGTGGATGCGGTGAAGTGAAGAATTGTTGCACAGCGGAACGACATTCTGCGGCAACATGAATGGGTGCTGAGGGTCGCGCTTGAACAGCTCCAGAAGCATTGCGTCAAATTCCAAGACCGTGAAGTTGAAGTTGAGGCCCGGGCGCAGCCTCATGATATCCGCCGAGTTCTTGAACTCCCAGGTGGGTCTCCCCCTCTCCTGCAGGGGGGCGATGCGGCGGCGAAGAAAGTCTGCGCCAACTGTGCCTACAGTGAGCCCAGCAGGCCTAAGGCGAAGGATCCGGGTGACGGCAATCTTCAGCCTGTCGTCCTCCGGGGCCACATTGCTCCAATCATTGCCACGCACTACTGGGGCTTGGCGCAGGGCGGTGAAAGGCTGCGAGTTCTCCTCGACGATCCAGCACCACTCTGCCCTCCACTCTTCCCATTTGCTGCGGAGCTCTCCATCCAGATAGGCGTCCTTTTTGCCAGTTCTCGAGATCCACGCGATTCCTCCGGCAAGGGGCTCTCCTCTCTCGACCTGGGGCATAAAGAAGTGGCGGAAGAGGGCTACGTTTGGGTGGACTCCGACAAAGTTTTCGCACAAATGTGTGAAAACTGCCATGGGCGTTGGGGTGAAGTCAAGGAGGCGGAACCCGTAGGTGTTCATGATGTCGCAAAAGAATTCAGAGAAAGGCGGGCAGAGCCCGCAGTAGAAGAACAGCGCGAAAAAGGGGTACCCGTTCGGAGTCAGTCTCGAAGCGGTGGCCGGGAGTACCCTCGTACGCGGATACGCTCGCGTATCCGTCGACCAGAAGAGGTAGTAGTACTCCCTCAGCTCCTTCGCGTCAAGCTGAGGGGGGGAGATGGCCTGCTCCTTCCGCAGCGCCGCGAGCCACTGCGCCTCGGCTGACTTCACGCCCTTCGCCTTGTCGGCTTTCGGAGCCATGGCGGAGGTGGTGAGGGAGGTTGGCGGTGTCGGTGGAGCTGGTGGCAATGGGGGGCGGAGCGCTGCTCTCTTTCGGCTTCGGGAAGAAGGGGGGAGCGGCGGAGATTTTTTCGGGAATGAAGTAGCAACCGGCGAAGTGGGGAAACTGCCCCTGTTTCCCCTGCTTATAAAGAGGGAGGGGCGGACGTTTCGCCCTTCCGAATAAAGAAACCACCCACGATCTCTCCCATGATGCCGCATTCAACGCGTGCCATTCGGGGAGGGCGCGGTGGATACGGAGCAAGATTCGGCGTACCCCAGGCCGCGCGTGCCCATGCCCTGTTTTGGGCCTGGCCCAATAGCGCTCGGCATCGTGTGTGGCCCAGGCCCGGGGGCTCCTGTCGGTGTACTAGAGTAGGGGTACCCTAGTATCCCGAACTTGTGCACGGGCAGTTGCAGCACCCCGCGGCAAGGCTTGCCGGGCGACCGCCAAGGTCCTCCGTGGTTCCCCTGGAGCCATTCAAGAACAAAGTATTCTGGCCAAGGAGACAAGGCCCCGACAAGAGGAGCTTGCCAGGAAGGCCAACCAAGGCATTTCAAGGAACTTGCCGCGACGCGCCGCGCGTCGCGGCAAGGCCCGGTGAGCGACAAGCTTCCGGGCCCGACAAGACAACGGCCACGGCAAGGCGCTTGCCGCGGCAGGCTACCACTCTGTACCCACGCTCCAGCACATCCACCAACGTGTCGCTCTGGGGGACTTTCCAGGCGCGCGTGGCGGAGGCTATGCAGCCAGCGGTGCACGGTGGCATGCGAAGCTGACAAGATTACCATCATGGCGAACGGTGGCGTCCCTGACGGTCCTTTTCTGCACTGTTTGGGCGACGCAGACGGGCATTAAATGCCTTTGTCCCCTGCCGTCAATGTTAGGTAGGATACACTGTGCAAGTAGGTGTACCAACCGCAACACTTTTTACGCTTTTACCCTTCTCTGCATTGCCACCTATCGGTAAACCCTTGAGCATATAAAAGGAGGCCCATGCGCAACGTAGAGGGGGTTCGGATCATTTTCGAAGCCAGAAAAACACTTAGCTCTCTGGAGCAAGAACACAATACAATCAAACAAGCAGTAGTAGGAGTATTATCTCTCCGGAGAGCTCCGAAGCTGGGTAAACTGCTCGTGTGCTCCGCCTCGATCTGCTCTTCATGCGATCTCCGCCCCCCGCCGAACCGAAAAGGGCTCGGTCTGCCGGTCCCATAGGTGCTCGTGGATCACTTTCTTCTCTGGTCCAGTGGCCAATTTTGCACTGCAACTCATTTAAATATTTCTTTCTAGCTTCCACCAAAATTATGGGATGTCTTTGGTAACATGCCATCCAAGTTTATGCAAAAACCTAGTGATGTTCTTTGGAGAAATTAAGTGTATCAACCTCCTTTCCATTCTGGACCAGACTTGTGTTTTGTACAGCAACCATATTCTTGCTTGCTCTTTGGCCCTTGATTCTTTCCCCAGCTTGTAGGCCACCCTACAAAACCCTTAAGTCCAGGAGCATGCACTTTTTGGAACACTTTTGGTCCATGTAATGATGCCATTTACTCCCTGTCCAGAAGTGTAGTTTTGCAAAACTTGCACTAGCAAGTTTCTCCTTTTTACAAACTAACTTCACCACCCTCTCATACACCCACAGAGACACTGATCTGGAGAATTTGGCCACCCAAAGTAGTGCCTAGATGCCCTTGGCATTTTGACAAACACCCTGAGTGCATAGCCAGATTTGGCATGACTTCAAGTTTACATTGTGAACTTGAGCCCCTGACCTATCCAGCATGTCCCATGGGTTTGCCCTAGCCTATAACCCCACTCCGCTAACCCTCTTGTGGTTTGGAACCCCCTAGCATGCCATAGCATTTCACCGAGAATGTCCCGGGCATGCTCTAGGCGCGCCCAGAGCGTGCGTTTGGCACACACGTGCGCCCGAGCTGCCGCGTCACGCCCCGCACTCACTCCAGCCCGTGATCGACCGCAGCCAGCATGCTATGTCCCCTCCTGCACCCCACGAGCCCCGCAGCTCTCGCCACGTCTCCGGCGGGCCAGCAGCTAGCCGCCACTTCCGCCCGGCAGCCCCTGCGCTGGCCAGCGCCGCCCAAGCCGCCAGCGCTTGCCACCTACCTCCTGGAGCAGTGCGAGCTCATCCGCAGCCTCGTCCTCTAGCGCGCATCGCCGCCACATCGCCCTATCTGTAGAACGGCGGTCGCCGGCAAGCTTATCCACGGCCGCCACGAACCGACTCGGATGTGCTATAAAAGGAGGTCCCCGAGCTCAACCCCGCACGCAGGCAGCCTCACACCATTCCGCTCGTGCCCCCTTAGCCGTCAATCGAAGAGAGAGAATCGTCTTCTTCCTCTCTGGCAACTCCAGCCGCCGCCACTGCCCCGGCCATTCCGGCGCCACCAGGGCCTCCCCCTCTCCACTCTCTCCACCAGAAGCCCTCTCTTCCTCCCGTGAACACATCCCCCTGCTCGATTTTGATCGGGATCCACCACAGCCCCAAAACCACTTTACTCCCGACGCCGCCGGCCATCGCGAAGCTCGTCACCGACGACTCCCTCCATCCCCATCACTCCCTCGACCACCGGAAGAACCGCCCCAGTCTTGCAGATCCATCCCCACCCTCAGGGGCCCGCGAGGAGCCGCCTAACGCCGGCGACGATCGCCGGAGCCCCCGCCTTTGTTCGGCCAGAGGAGGAGGAGGGAGGGCGACTAGTCAAACCTGACCAGTGGGCCAGGCGGGCCCACTGTCAGTGACACGTGCACCATACACGCTGGAGTAAGAGGAAGTGCATTTCCAAAATACGCCTTCGACGTGTACGTATTCGAAACGTTTTCTTTTCTGTTTAATTTTAAATAACAGATTTTTACCAAACTTTGACCGGCTATATCTTATTAATTACAACTCCAAATAAATTATTTCTTTTTCCTACCTATCTCAAATATTGTCTAGTTTATTTTAAGATTTATTTGAAAAAATTTCAAAACAACTTTTTGTGCTGTTTTGATTTTGTGTGTTGATTCAAAAATATTTTTTAAATAGGATTTTGGAGAGAGGAGAAAGTTTTGAAGATGTTTTGGAATGCACCCTGCCTTCCCATGACCTGAAGACAAGCATTCTGAACCCCGGCATAATATTTTTGTGTGTTCATTAACACGTTTATAACACCACCTCATTTCGGAGAACTTGTTATTTCATGTGATATGATCATATGCATGAATGCATATTAGTGATTTCCATGTTGTTGGAAATGAACACACTTGTGATGATAATCATTCTCATGTGCCTTGCATGCATGCTGGAAGGAATCCGGGAAAACCTCTGCCTTGGGTAGGCATGAGTTTGTCGCCGGTCTCCGTTGGGACGGTTATGTCCGGTATGGCATAGTGAGGTATAGTGAGCGGTGATTATGTTGGTTGAAATATTTTTGTTATACATGTCATGCAGGGAAAATTATAACCTCCTGAGTCGACCGTAGATCGAGTCTTGTTCCAGTAACCCCCATACTTGTTTCGTACTACCACTCGTCTCTACAACAAGTAGAGTGCGGTTCAGTAAATTGTCAACCCCTTTCTAGCACACACCATACAGAGGGGCCGGGATGAGGGTACCACGGCCATGGATTAAAGCCAGTCATCCGGTTAGGGGGCATGGGTGTTTTCAGTTGTAGCCGAGGGGATAGCTTCCCCAGTTTTGCGCGCGGCATAAATTTTGTGATCCCATGCTAATCGAGGTTGTAGCCTCCCCACTTAGAGTTTTGCTTAACAGTGTTGTGGGTGATTCCAGACACCGGTAAGTTAAGCTGGTGTGTGCCAGTCAGGTGCGTTTTCATTTAAAAGACCGTAGACAGAATTAGTCCCGATGGACTAAAGGAATCAGTTATTCGTGGGTAAAGAGTACACCCTCTATAGAGATTAAAACCTATTCGAATAGCCGTGTCCATGGTTAGGGATTACAGTCTGGGATGGGTCAAGTGTCGGTCTTAGTGTCGTTGTTCGGAGGTGAAACTGTTAAATCAGAATTGGTATTACGACTTGTGACATGTGATAATTATGATTATTATTTTTGTTGTGGACTAACCCGTGATATTATTGGTATTATCGGATATCCCTGCGACGGTTCTACTTCCTGGATATTCACTGCATTTTTTAAAGCCCTTTATGTGGTGTCGCTAAGATGCCCGACTGCGGCATTTCTTTTAAAGCCATTTATGTGGTGTCGCTAAGACGCCCGACTGCGGCATTTCTTTTAAAGCCCTTTATGTGGTGTCGCTAAGACGCCCGACTGCGGCATTTCTATTAATTCCTTTATGTGGTGTCGCTAAGACGCCCGACTGCGGCATTTCTTTTAAAGCCCTTTATGTGGTGTCGCTAAGATGCCCGACTGTGGCATGCTTGTTATTTATTTCATAATTTTTATACTATTATGTTGTTGCATATTCATAAATGACATGCTTGCGTGCATCAGTATTTTTATTACCTTTTGTGACTGACATCATGAGCATAAAATATTTTTTAGCACATCATTGTTATATTATACCTGTGTTCATAATGTTTGCGAGTACATTCAAAGTACTCACTGGCTTGTCCCTGGCTATTGTCTTGGCCAGATTTTCCTTGCGTGGAGAGGAGCGACCGTGGCGACAGCCCCAGAACCTAAGCAACGGTGATAGCAGCCTCGCGAAGATAGGAGTAACCTGGTCAGCTGTTCCTGTGGGAATTGGAGTCCCATAGAAACTGATGATCCACAAACCGCTTCCGCCATCAATCATTAGAAACCATTTGTTGTACTCACAGGCCAGAATGGTCTTATACTACCTATTTTGTGTTTTTCTTGGAATTTCTGTATCAAGTTGGTGCCTCTTCAGCTAACAGTAAATCCTGGGGCTGATGAGCACAAGGGCCATTTTCTGGAAATTAATACCCGGAGAATCGGTCCCCACAAACAAGTAATGAAATTAAAAATTTCAAATTGCAAAAATAATATATTTTTTAAACTAATTACGCGTTTGATCCATAGTTACTACCCAGTTATTATAATTACATCCCATTTATTATTTCTCAAAGTCCATTTTCTTGTTAAGCCTAATGCATACCTCCTAGGAAAGTTTGCAGCCCAGCAGGGCGGAGAATAACAAGTTGACCCGGATATTGTGTACAACTGTCGGCCCAGTTGCATTGCTGATGTTGAAAATAAGGCCTGTGTAGTACAGTACAACCTAACATGGCTACTCAGCCCACATTCAGCGATGCCGGAAAGGCCCAAACAAGGCTTCTGTACAACTTATTGAAGTCACTGAGCTCAATTAATAACTTCAGAAAAAAGTTAGATTACAGTGGAACCTAATTAAAAGCTGTCACGAGCAAATAAATAATTCAATGGGTCCCACTTGTGCGTGTGTGTGTGCGCGCGCATGCGTGTGTGTGTGTGTATGTGTGTGTGTGTGTGTGTGAGAGAGAGAGAGAGACCCATCGGTCGATGCTCGTAAATACATCTTTCAGCCATATGCATTGCTGATGCTCAGTAAAAACTTATATAGTTGAAACAATCATATGGAACATCATAGCACACTAAACTTACATACAAAAATTTCACGTAGGCGGCACAATCAGGATGGAAGCAGTGGATCGCTACGGGTAGGGCTATATTGGAACCAATGAAGTCGTACATAACGGTTCATCATCTTTATCAATGACGGGGAAATATCTTGAATGTTGTGCAAAGAAAATAGACAGACAACACAATAAGTTCTGCTAGCACATTAAGTTGACGTACAGCCCTTTCTAAAAAAAGTTCAGGTACAAAATTAGAACATGTCACAATCAAATGGACTAGCATATTAGTGCTTCACACCCATAGCTCAGATTTAACTAGTATCTGACAAGATTCAGTTGTTACCTCAAATTAGAGCACATCTAGGCAGCCATCCCTGCCTCTTCTCCCACAGAAGCAGTGGCCTCCGTCACGCAATGGAGTAGGCCCTATGCTATCCATCATTCCGAGCAACACGGGGAAAGTCTAACGTTGACTCCTATAATGGACGTCGTCGACGGACCCTAGCACCAGCGGCGGCGGTAGGACTTCGATTGATGGATTGACCACTTCTTCGACATGCACGAACACTCGATACAGGTACATCCCTAACGTGGTCCGCGACATCCTAGGTGGCGATGAATAATACAAGCCAGTTCCTGCACCGGTGTCTCAACACCAATCACCTTCGGTATGGTGGACGGCTTCTTCATCCATGCCATAACCGTCAGAGCCCAGCTGTCTGGAGGAACAAACTTTCTTACGAGCTCACCTCCAAGGTCGTTGATAAGCTCGATCATGGACTCGCTGTTCGAAGCACGTCGAGGCATGCAGTGGAAGGTAAGCATTGTTAAAAACTCAAGATCAGAGGGCACCGAGCCCCATCCTGGGTGCCACCGATCAAAGCTCACCCCCGCACCATCGCAGAACAAACATCGGGAAGATTCGAACACACGACTGCAGTCGAAAGTTGTCCGGAACCTGATGAAGAAATCAGCCGGTGGCGAACAGACTTCGACGAGCAAGTCACTTATTTGGATGCCGTGTGTAATGCCAAGAGCTTTGACAAGGTCGTACGGCGAGACGGGAGGCCGGTCGTCGTTGATGGTTACCATCAGCACTTTGCCGGCAAACTGGTGGTCAAGCGTCACCATGCCACTATTGAGCGACAGCACGCAGCAACGGAAGGCAGGACGGACCTCAGGGATCGCTGGCTCGGAGATCTGCATTGACCGGTGAGGGAGTCCTGGATTAGGGGGTGTCCGGATGACTGGACTATAACCTTTGGCCGGACTCCTGGACTATGAAGATACAAGATTGAAGACTTCGTCCCGTGTCCGGATGGGACTTTCCTTGGCGTGGAAGGCAAGCTTGGCGATACGAATATGTAGATCTCCTCCCATTGTAACCGACTCTATGTAACCCTAGCCCTCTTCGGTGTCTAAATAAACCGGAGGGTTTTAATTCGTAGGACGAACAACAATCATACCATAGGCTAGCTTCTAGGGTTTAGCCTCTCTAATCTCGTGGTAGATCTACTCTTGTACTACCCATATCATCAATATTAATCAAGCAGGAGTAGGGTTTTACCTCCATCGAGAGGGCCCGAACCTGGGTAAAAACATCGTGTCCCTTGTCTCCTGTTACCATCCGCCTAGACGCACAGTTCGGGACCCCCTACCCGAGATCCGCCGGTTTTGACACCGACATTGGTGCTTTCATTGAGAGTTCCTCTGTGTCGTCATCTTTAGGCCTGATGGCTCCTTCGATCATCAACAATGATGCGGTCCAGGGTGAGACTTTTCTCCCCGGACAGATCTTCGTATTCGGCGGCTTTGCACTGCGGGCCAATTCGCTTGGCCATCTAGAGCAGATCGAAAGCTACGCCCCTGGCCATCAGGTTAGATTTGGAAGTTTGAACTACACGGCTGACATCCGCAGGGACTTGATCTTCGACGGGTTCGAGCCACAGCCGAGCGCGCCGCACTGTCACGATGGGCATGATCTAGCTCTGCCACTGAACAGTGCCCAGGAGGCCGCCCCAGTGTCCGCTCCGACCCTTGGCTCAGAGCCGACTACGCCAATCGAGGACGGGTGGTTGGACACCGCCTCAGGGGTTGAAATCTCTACGGTGATCGAGCTGAATACCAGCCTTGTCCTTTGTGAAGCTCGTGACTCCAAGGTGCCGGACTCCTTTCCGGACTCCGAACTTTCCGCGCCCCTGCCGATCAAGCCCGATTGGGTGCCGATCATGGAGTTCGCCACCGCGGACATCTTTTAGCACTCGCCCTTCGACGACATTCTGAATTCACTAAGGTCTCTCTCTTTATTAGGAGAGCCCTGGCCGGACTATGGTCAGCAAGGTTGGGATGCGGACGACGAAGAAATTCAAAGCCCACCCACCACCCACTCCGTAGCCACTGTCGATGATTTAACCGACATTCTCGACTACGACTCCGAAGACATCGACGATATGGACGCTGATGCAGGAGACGACCAAGAACCAGCGCCTATAGGGCACTGGAAGGCCACCTCGTCATACGACATATACATGGTGGACACCCCAAAAGATGGGAATGGCGATGGAACAACGGAGGATGACCCCTCCAAAAAGCAGCCTAAGCGCCAGCGTCAGCGGCACCGCTCTAAATCCCGCCAAAGCAAAAACGGCGATTCCGGAACGGGAGATAATAACACCCCGGACAGTGCCAAAGACAACTCCCTCCAGCAGGATTCAGCACATGAGGATGGAGAAGCCATCCCTCATGAGAGAGCGGCAGACAGAGAGGTAGAGGACGATAATTACATGCCTCCCTCCGAAGACGAGGCAAGCCTTGACGACAACGAATTTGTTGTGCTTGAGGATCCCGTCGAACAAGAGTGTTTAAAACGCAGGCTTATGGCCATGGCCAGCAGCCTCAAGAAAAAACAGCAGCAGCTTAGAGCTGACCAAGACTTGCTAGCTGACAGATGGACTGAAGTCCTTGTGGCTGAAGAGTACGAACTCGAACGCCCCTCCAAGAGCTACCCAAAGCGCAGGCTTCTACCCCGATTAGAGGAGGAAGCACCTAAACCTACATCACCAGTGCATGACGTGGCCGACCGGCCACCTCGTGGCCACGACAGAGAGGCCTCTCGGCCATCCACTCAAGCCGCACCCCGGCGTTGCTCAAAAAATACCAAGGCACGGGGAAATGCGCAAGACCTGCGAGACATATTGGAGGACAAGGCAAGGAAAACAAGATCGATCTACGGATCGTGTGGGCGCCTCACGACACGTGACGATAACCGTCATGCCAGATATGGCAAATACGGCCAGGCCGAACACAGCAGACAAAGCTCATTTGGGCTACGTCGTGATATAGCCCAGTACAGAGGCGCCGCACACCCACTAAGCTTCACAGATGAAGTAATGGATCATCAAATCCCTGAGGGTTTTAAACCCGTAAACATCGAATCATACGATGGCACAATAGATCCCGTGATATGGATCGAGGATTATCTCCTTCACATCCACATGGCCCGCGGTGATGATCTACACGCTATCAAATACCTCCCTCTCAAGCTTAAAGGACCAGCTCGACATTGGCTTAACAGCTTGCCAGCAGAGTCAATTAGTTGCTGGGAGGACCTGGAAGCCGCATTCCTCGACAATTTCTAGGGCACCTATGTGCGATCACCAGAAGCCGATAACCTAAGCCACATAATTCAGTAGCTAGAGGAATCGGCCAGACAATTCTAGACACGGTTCCTAACCAAGAAAAATCAAATAGTCGACTATCCGGAAGCAAAGGCCCTCGCAGCCTTCAAACATAACATCCATGACGAATGGCTTGCCCGACACCTAGGACAGGAAAAGCCGAAATCCATGGCAGCCCTCACAACACTCATGACCCGCTTTTGCGCGGGAGAAGACAGCTGGTTAGCTCGTAGTAATAACATGACCAAGAGCCCTGGTAATTCGGATACCAAGGACAACAATGGCAGGTCGCGTCGCAACAAGCACAAGCGTCGCATTAACGGCGAGAATGCTGAGGATACGACAGTTAATGCCTGATTCAGAGGCTCTAAACCTGGTCAGCGGAAAAAGCCATTCAAAAGAAATACTCCGGGCATGTCCAGTTTGGACCGAATACTCGATCGCTCGTGACACATACACGGCACCCCCGAAACACCAGCCAATCACACCAACAGGGATTGTTGGGTGTTCAAGCAGGCAGGCAAGTTAAGTGCCGAAAACAGAGACAAGGGACTGCATAGCGATGACGAGAAGGAGCCCCGGCCGCCGAACAATAGGGGACAGAAGGGCTTTCCCCCACAAGTGCGGAGGGTGAACATGATATACGCAATCCACATACCCAAGAGGGAGCGGAAGCGTGCACTCGGGGACGTATATGCGTTGGAGCCAGTCACCCCAAAGTTCAACCCGTGGTCCTCCTGCCCGATCACTTTTCATCGAAGGGATCACCCCACTAGCATCCGCCACGGCGGATATGCCGCATTGGTTCTAGACCCAATCATTGACGGATTTCACCTCACTAAGGTCCTCATGGACGGCGGCAGTATCCTGAACCCGCTTTATCAGGATACAGTGCAAAAAATAGGCATAGATCCCTCAAGGATTCAACCCACAAAGACGACCTTTAAAGGCGTCATACCAGGTGTAGAGGCCAACTGTATAGGCTCAGTTACACTCAAAGTGGTCTTCGGATCCCCAGATAATTTCCGAAGGAAGGAGTTAATCTTCGACATAGTCCCGTTCCACAGTGGCTATCACGCCCTGCTCGGACGAACATCATTTGCAAAGTTCAATGCGGTGCCGCACTACGCATACCTCAAGCTCAAGATGCCAGGCCCTCGAGGAGTCATTACGGTCAATGGAAACACCGAACACTCTCTCCGAACGGAGGAGCATACGGTGGCCCTCGCGGCGGAAGTACACCGTAGCCTCTCAAGGCAATTCTCCAGTCCGGCTATTAAATGTCCGGACACCGTCAAGCGCGCCCGGAGTAACCTACAACAAGACCACCTGGCACGTTCCGAGCAAGCGTAGCAGTGCGGCCCCAACCCCAGCCCTCGCGAAATTGCGAAACCAGTACCACGCGTACATAATTACGCTCTGGAAATACGATGGGCATAAGGGGAGGGGCACAACCACGGCATGCTCAAAATGCGTCTCAACCGCACTAGGGGCTCCCGATTTTGTCATTTCTTTTTTCTTACTTTCAGGACTCCACTCTCCGGAAGGCCTGTCCGACAGTACAATCGCCGAACACACGATGCAACAGCCAGGGAGGCAGCAAGCTACGTCGAATGTCCAGGTGGTCTCTATAACGAGCTAAATACCTGTCTTACATGAAGTCTCGCAGCTTGCCCCTGGAGGGGGACATGTCAAATAATCCCATCTCTTGCTTATCGCACTATTTGTATCGTTCTACTTTCACAGCAGCCTTTTAATAAACAATACATAGCTCTTGTCTATTATTGCATTCATTTTTTATGTAAATATGTTCAGTTATGACATTATGCAACCGTACACTTTGGTACGGCCAATACACCAAGGGCTTAAGTACCCCAGAATATGGTGTGAGAAGTCCGAACACTCTCACGAGTGCGGCACCCCGAACTTATAGCATTATATGCATCGGCTCCGAATCATGTCTTGGGTCAATAGTTGGGTTTGCCCGGCTCCCATGTTTTGGTACCTTACGTTCCGTTATATCGGCTAAGGTAGCGCTGGGAGAACTACTATGATTGTGCCCCAGTTGAGCTGGGTATAGCACCTCAGTAGAGAAAGCTAAAACTGACCGTCATGATAGGGCGAGAGCCGGTCGCTGTTCGAGAGGTTTCGAGTCCCTAAAGACTTATGCCGCTTAGAGTGAGGAGCTGGCTTTGTCCGGCCTAGGCGTGGATAGCGCCCTGAACTTGGTCTTCCGAATACTAGGGGCTTCGCCGAAATTTAAAATTATAGAATTCTATGGCTAAGTGAGAGTGATAAAGCATTATAGTCCGATTGCCAAGTTCGTTGTGCTGAGCGCCTCCCTCGAAGGACCCAAGAATGGGAACAAGAGCGCTCAGGTTTATCCCGAACACCCATGCACTCGTAGCATGGGGGTAGAAGTCGACGACTCGCCATCTCTCAGATTTAATAAACGGCCGCACAGAAGGTAATATTTTAAATTCAAAAAGCGTTGCTTAGCGCATATGAACAAGTTTTCACCTCACAGGATAACACGAGCGAGTTTACTCAAAAATTACATCCTTGGAACACTCATTCGCCACAAGGCAGGCACCCTTCAGGATGCCCTCATAATACAACTCGGGCTTGCGATGCTCTTTCCCCTCCGGTGGCCCATCTGTTACCAGCTTCTCAACATCCATCTTGCCCCAGTGTACTTTAACACGGGCAAGGGCCCTACGGGCGCCTTCGATGCATACGGAGCGCTTGATGATTTCAAGCCATGGACAGGCATCCACCAGCCACCTCACCAGCCCAAAGTAGCTCCCAGGCATGACCTCCCCAGGCCATAGCCGGCCTATAAGGCCCTTCATGGCCTGTTCGGCTACCTTATGGAGCTCGACGAGCTGCTTTAGCTGGTCGCTCAAGGGCACCGGGTGTCCGGCCACAAAATACTGGGACCAGAACACCTTCTCTGTCGAGCTCCCTTCCTCGGCTCAGTAGAATGTGGCAGCGTCGGACACACTACGGGCAGATCTGTGAATGCTCCTGGAGAGCGCCGGACTTGGGTAAGTAATAAGTAATTCACTTTCACATGCTTGCTTTGCATAAAGAGTGCCTTACCTGCCGCTATCTTCTTCATCGCCTCAATTTCCTGGAGGGATTTTTGGGCTTCAGCCTTGGCAGATTTGGCGCTCTCAAGGGCCGAGGCAAGCTCGGACTCTCGAGTCTTTGAGTCAAGCTCCAAACTCTCGTGTTTTTTCACAAGAGCGTGGAGCTCTTGCTGCACCTCCGCCACCCGCGCCTCCTGCTTTTCTCGCCCAGAGCACTCCACGGCCGCATTGTCTTCGGCCTTGGACATCGCTTCCTTCATGGTCGCCACCTCGGTTGGGGCCCCTGTAATACTCACGTTGGTCCTGTCATTATTTGCAACCAGATCTTTTTATATACTTACATAAGGTATTACTTACCTTCCTTGTCCTCGAGCTGCTTCTCGGCATGGCCGAGCTCGTTCTCGGACCGCTCGAGGCTCTACTTCAATGCACCGACCTCCACAGTAAGTGCGGCAGAGGTCAGCAGCGCAACCTGCATTCCCATATTGACATACTTATGTTAGACTCCTGCATATATCTTTTTAGATCCTCAGTTCGGCTTTTCTTTCCGAACACCAAACTGAGCATCAGGGGCTACTGTCTATGCGGTAATATTTTTACATATCCTAAATACATACCTCAAAGCATGTTAGAAGGCTGGCACAGGCTTCCGTCAGCCTGCTCTTGGCGGACTGAACCTTCTGGATCACCGCACTCATAATAGTGCGGTGCTCCTCGTCGACGGAGGTGTCATTAAGCACCTCCAGCAAATTACCCGGTGCCCCCGATTGGACGGAGGTCACCGGCGTCGTAGGCTTGCCCTTCCTACTAGGGGGGCGCCTGCCGGACTCCGGAACCACTGAAGGTTCCGGTGCGGTGTCCGCCCGAGGGCCGGACTTAGAGCCCTTTGGGGTTTTATCCCCTTTGCGCCTGGAGTCTGGGAGGTCGCCTTGAGGCGCCTCCAGGACCACCTCCTCCTGGCTTGGCCCCTTTTGGGACTCCACCTCGGCATCGTCCGTAGGGCGAGGGGAGGTAGCAGTCAGGAATGAAAGACTATTCACATCCGACGAAGCCAGGGAGCCGCTCGACGAAGCATCGAGCCGGGCCTTGGGTGGACTGCATGATTATATTCGGCGTTAGAAGATACTGTGCAATAAAGGAACGCCATGAGTTACTCTGGTATCCGTATACTTACGATTTCGCCAAGGGCTTGGCCCTGGATGGCCACTCCTCTTCGTCGTCGTCGGCGTCGGTGGAGTGGTCCGGAGGAAGGATCCTTCCATTCTTGGACCCTCCGGCCCCCCTAGTTGGGGTGGCCTTCCTTTTCTTTCCTCCCCCCGCTGGAGGGGGGGAGGCCTCCTCTTCCTCCTCCTCGTCTTCGTGGGAGGAGTGCGCTTCGGAGTCATCGGACAATGAATCCGACACCACCGGGCGCCGGGCACTCTTTCTAGTTCCCGTGGCCTTCTTCTTGGCCTTCTTCTCCGGCACCACGTAAGGTGCCGGGACCAGCAGCTTCGACAAGCGGGCATCTACTGGGCCTTCAGGCAAAGGAGCCGGACAGTCGATCTGTCCGGACTTCTTCTGACAGTCCTGTCAAAGGAACGGGAGCTTAGATCCCGCATAGAGTCAAACTATGAAAAACAAGTATCCCATAAAGGGTAAAACAAGCTTACTACGCTGGCTTGGCGCTTCGCTCAGAATCCACGATCCTCGGTAATGGGAGGGGGAACCTCGACGCCCTTGAATAGCACCTTCCAGGCATCCTTGTGCGTTGTGTCAAAGAGCCTGGACAAAGTTTGGTGCTGGGCTGGGTCGAACTCCCACAAGATAAAAGCCCGTCGTTGACACGGGAGGATCCGGCGGAGGAGCATGACTTGGACTACGTTGACAAGTTTAACCTTCTTGTCCACCAGGTTTTGGACGCAGGTTTTGAGTCCGGTCAGCTCTCCCGAATTACCCCACGACAGGCCCGTCTCTTTCCAGGAGGTGAGCCATGTGGGGATGCCAGATTGGAATTTGGGGGCCACTGTCCATTCAGGGTCACGCGGCTCGGTGATGTAGAACCACCCCGATTGCCACCCTTTGATGGTTTCCACAAAGGAGCCCTCGAGCCATATGATGTTGGGCATCTTTCCCACCATGGCGCCTCCGCACTCCGCTTGCTGGCCGCCCACTAACTTCGGCTTGACATTGAAGGTCTTCAGCCATAAGCCGAAGTGGGGCTTGATGCGGAGGAAGGCCTCACACACGGCGATAAACGCCGAGATGTTGAGGATGAAGTTCGGGGCCAGATCGTGGAAGTCCAGGCCGTAGTAGAACATGAGCCCCCGGACAAATGGGTGGAGTGGGAAGCCTAGTCCGCGGAGGAAATGGGGGAGGAACACCACCCTCTCATGGGGCCTGGGGGTGGGGATGAGCTGCCCCTCGTCTGGGAGCCGGTGCGCAACGTCGTTGGACAAGTATCCGGCTTTCCTCAACCTTTTGATGTGCCCCTCCGTGACGGAGGAGGCAATCCACCTGCCTCCCGCTCCGGACATGGCTGGAGAAGGTTGAGGTGGGAAGTGCGGACTTGAGCGTTGGAGTTCGAGTGCGCGGAAATGGATAAGCGAAGAAGGAAGAAGGCGTAGATGAAAAAGGTGGATCCTTATCCCCTTATATGGGCGGACGAAACTATGTGCCCCCACCAGCCTGGTAAAACTCGCTTATCTCCCAAGCGCCGTGATTAATGGCACGGTTGGGTTACCCACACCCGTATTGATGAGAATCCCGGAATAAGGGGACATGATCTCTGCTTTGACAAGACGTGCCAAGGAAACCACCTCGCTAAATGCGCTGAGGTGGGATAGTAAAATGATTCGAATAAAGGCTTGGCCATGGCGTGATGTCACGCTGCGGAATATGTCAGCAGATTAGATTTGTACAAATATTATTCTCTCTATGGTGGTATGTGGAACTTATTTTGTAGAGCCGGACACTATCCTTGTGTTCAAAATCTTCTATGAAGTATTCGGAGGAGGAACCCACCTTGCAATGCCGAAGACAACCTGCGCGCCGGACTCGTCGTCATTGAAGCCTGGTTCAGGGGCTACCGAGGGAGTCCTGGATTAGGGGGTGTCTAGATAACCGGACTATAACCTTTGGCCGGACTCCTGGACTATGAAGATACAAGATTGAAGACTTCGTCCCATGTCCGGATGGGACTTTCCTTAGCGTGGAAGGCAAGCTTGGCGATACGGATATGTAGATCTCCTCCCATTGTAACCGACTCTGTGTAAGCCTAGCCCTCTCCGGTGTCTATATAAACTGGAGGGTTTAGTCCGTAGGACGAACAACAATCATACCATAGGCTAGCTTCTAGGGTTTAGCCTCTCTGATCTCATGGTAGATCTACTCTTGTACTACCCATATCATCAATATTAATCAAGCAGGAGTAGGGTTTTATCTCCATCGAGAGGGCCCAAACCTGGGTAAAAACATCGTGTCCCTTGTCTGCTATTACCAGCCGCCTAGACGCACAGTTCGGGACCCCCTACCCGAGATCTAGCGGTTTTGACACCGACAACCGGTGACATGATAGTGCGCTTGAGTACAGGGAGTACATGAGGGGGATTTGGGGGAGCTGGAGTAGGAATCGAGATTCTAGAGGTGGGGGAGGGGCGGGAGACTGGGGATGAAAAGGTAGCATGAATTTCAAGCACGCGCCAATGCGCTCAAGTGCACGAAAACACCGGTGGCGCCCACATGTCGGCCTAAGAGTCCTTATTCTTTCCTTTTTGCAGAGCCGACCTTTTTTTCAGCATCTTTTGAGAGCCCGACATGAGAGTCATAGTTGACCTGTTTGGCATTGCTGAAAGTGCAACTATCCCTAAGTGGTTTTGGTAATTCCTAACAACATATAGCTCATTGAGCTAATGCTATTTGAAGATGAATATTTCAGGAAAGCTCAATGATTGGCATGGCATGGATGAGAAAAGTGGACCCCTCAAAATGCTAAGGACAAAAGGATTGGCTCAAGCTCAAAGCTCAAGACTCTACATTTTATATTTTAGTGATCCAAGATCACATTGAGTCTATAGGAAAAGCCAATACTATCAAGGAGGGATGAGGTGTTGCTTAATGGCTTGCTTGCTCAAAATTCTTAGTGATATGCTCCAAAGCCCTCAACTACTTTCTCACATCCACATATGACCTAAACCAAAAGTCAAATCGGCCCCACCGATTCTTTCTATCTGGCGCCACCGAGTTCAGATGTCATAGCCACTGCCACAAACCTAGGCAAATTGGTCTCACCGATAGGGATCTCTGTCTCACCGAGATGGGATTGTAATCTCTCTGTTTCCCTTCCTAATGTTTCGGTACCACCGAGATGAGCGATCGGTCCCACCGACAATGCAATGTAAACTCTCTGTTTCCCTTTCGTAACATTTCGGTCTCACTGAAATGAGCGAACCGGTCCCACCGAGTTTACCTGACCAATTCTCTGGTTAGCTTATTACAAAAATCGGTCCCACCGAGTTTGTGTAATCGGTCTCACCGAGATTAGGTTATGCCACAACCCTAACCATATCGGTCCTACTGAGTTGCATGTTGGTCCCACCGAAAATCCTAACGGTCACTAGATTTGCTGAATCAGTCCGACTGAGTTTCTCAATTCGGTCCCACCGAGATTGGCAAGTTGTGTGTAACGGTTAGATTTTGTGTGGAGGCTATATATACCCCTCCACCTCCTCTTCATTCATGGACAGAGCCATCAGAACGAACCTACACTTCCAACTTGCATTTTCTGAGAGAGAACCACCTACTCATGTGTTGAGACCAAGATATTCCATTCCTACCATATGAATCTTGCTATGTCTTGAGCTAGCGTTGGTTTTCCCCGAAGAGGAGAGGGTGATGCAGCAAGTGTAGCATAAGTATTTCCCTCAGTTTTGAGAACCAAGGTATCAATCCAGTAGGAGGCTCCTCAAAAGTCCCACGCACCTACACAAACAAACTGAGAACTCGCAACCAACGCAATAAAGGGGTTGTCAATCCCTTCACAGCCACTTACGAAAGTGAGATCTAATAAAAATAGTAAGATAAGATAAATATATTTTTGGTATTTTATAATATAGATGCAAATAAAAGTAGAATGGAAGAAAATATGATAAGAGATAGACCCGGGGGACATAGATTTCACTAGAGGCTTCTCTCAAGATAGCATAAGTATTACGGTGGGTGAACAAATTACTGTCGAGCAATTGATAGAAAAGCGCATAGTTATGAGATTATCTAGGCATGATCATGTATATATGCATCACGTCCATAACAAGTAGACCGACTCCTGCCTGCATCTACTACTATTACTCCACACTTCGACCGACTCCTGCCTGCATCTAGAGTATTAAGTTCATAAGAACAGAGTAACGCATTAAGCAAGATGACATGATGTAGAGGGATAAACTCATGCAATATGATATAAACCCCATCTTGTTATCCTCGATGGCAACAATACAATACGTGTCTTGCAACCCTTTCTGTCACTGGGTAAGAACACCGCAAGATTGAACCCAAAGCTAAGCACTTCTCCCATGGCAAGAAAGACCAATCTAGTAGGCCAAACCAAACTGATAATTCGAAGAGACTTGCAAATATAACTCAATCATACATAAAAGAATTCAGAGAAGTTTCAATTATTATTCATCGATAAACTTGATCATAAACCCACAATTCATCGGATCTCGACGAACACACCGCAAAAAGAGATTACATTGAATAGATCTCCACAAGAGAGGGGGTGAACATTGTATTGAGATCCAAAAAGAGAGAAGAACCCATCTAGCTAATAACTATGGACCCGTAGGTCTGTGGCAAACTACTCACAACTCATCGGAGGGGCAAGGATGTTGATGTAGAAGCCCTCCATGGTCAATTCCCCCTCCAGCAGAGTGCTGGCGAAGGCTCCAAGATGGGATCTCATGGATACAGAAGGTTACGACGGTGGAAATTGTGTTTCGTGGTGCTCCTGGATGTTTTCAGGGTACGTAGGTATATATAGGAGGAAGAAGTACGTTGGTGGCCGCCTAAGGGGCCCACGAGATAGGGGGGCGCGCCCTACAGGGGGGGGGCGCGGCCCCCTATCTCATGGGGTCCTCGGGAGCTTCTTGACTTGCACTCCAAGCTCTCCGGATCACGTTCGCTCCAAAAATCACGCTCCCGAAGGTTTCATTCCGTTTGGACTCCGTTTGATATTCCTTTTCTCCGAAATACTGAAATAGGCAAAAAAACAACAATATGGGTTGGGCCTCCGGTTAGTAGGTTAGTCCCAAAAATGATATAAATGTGTAAAATAAAGCCCATAAACATCCAAAAGGGGTAATATAATAGCATGGAACAATCAAAAATCATAAATACGTTGGAGACGTATCAAGCATCCCCAAGCTTAATTCCTGCTCGTCCTCATCACACAAAAGTAGATTTTTTGATGTGGAATGCTACCTAGCATAGTTCATAATGTAATTTTCTTTATTGTGGCATGAATGTTCAGATCCAAATGAATACAAAATAAAAGTTCATAATGATAAAAGAAATAGTAATACTTCAAGCATACTAATCAAAGTAATCATGTCTTCTCAAAATAACATGGCTAAAGAAAGTTATCCCTACAAAATCATATAGTCTGGTTGTTGCTCTATCTTCATCACACAAAGTATTTAATCATGCACAACCCCGATGACAAGCCAAGAAATTGTTTCATACTTTAATAATCTCAAACTCTTTCAACTTTCACGCAATACATGAGCGTGAGCCATGGACATATCACTATATGTGGAATAGAATGGTGGTTGTGGAGAAGACAAAAAGGAGAAGATAGTCTCACATCAACTAGGCGTATCAACGGGCTATGGAGAGGCCCATTAATAGATATCAATGCGAGTGAGTAGGGATTGCCATGCAACGGATGCACTAGAGCTATAAATATATGAAAGCTCAACAAAAGAAACTAAGTGGGTGTGCATCCAACTTGCTTGCTCACGAAGACCTAGGGCACTTTTGAGGAAGCCCATCATTGGAATATACAAGCCAAGTTCTATAATGAAAAATTCCCACTAGTATATGAAAGTGACAATATATGAGACTCTCTATCATGAAGATCATGGTGCTATTTTGAAGCACAAGTGTGGAAAAAGAGATAGTAGCATTGTCCTTTCTCTCTTTTTCTCTCATTATATTTTCTTCTTTTTCTTTTTCTCTTTTTTTTGTAAAGTCCGAAGTCTCATCCCGACTTGTGTGGGAATCATGGCCTTCATCATCCTTTCCTCACGAGGACAATGCTCTAATAATGAAGATCATCACACTTTTATGGATTTACAACTCAAAGCTAGAACACGATATAACTCTATATGAATGCCTCCGGCAGTGTACCGGGATATGCAATGAATCAAGAGCGACATGTATGAAAATTATGAAGGTGGCCTTGCCACAAATACGATGTCAACTACACGATCATGCAAAGAGAAATATAAAAAAAGTAATGTGTGTCATATGAACGGAACGGTGGAAAGTTGCATGGCAATATATCTTGGAATGGCTATGGAAATGCCATAATAGGTAGGTATGGTGGCTGTTTTGAGGAAGGAGTATGGTGGGTGTATGGTACCGGCGAAAATTGCGCGGCGCAAGAGAGGCTAGCAATGGTGGAAGGGTGAAAGAGTGTGTATAATCCATGGACTCAACATTAATCAAGAGAACTCATGTACTTATTGCAAAAATTTAGAAGTCATCAAAAACCAAAGCACTACGCGCATGCTCCTAGGGGGATAGATTGGTAGGAAAATACCATCGCTCATCCCCGACCGCCACTCATAAGGAAGACAATCAATAAATAAAATTGTGCTCCAACTTCATCACAAAGAGGTTCACCATACGTGCATGCTATGGGAATCTCAAACTTCAACACAAGCATTATTTAAATTCATAATCACCCAACTAGCATAACTTTAATATTACTACCCCCATATCTCAAAACAATTATCAAGCATCAAATTGATCATAGCATCCAATTCACTTTCTATGATAGTTTTTATTATACCCAACTTGGATACTCATCATTCTAGGACCAACTTTATGATCATAGCAAAAACCATGCTGTTCTAAAAGACTCTCAAAATAATATAAGTGAAGCATGAGAGACTAGAAATTTCTTCAAAATTAAGATACCACCGTGCTCTAAAAGATATAAGTGAAGCACTAGAGCAAAAACTATCAAGCTCAAAAGATATAAGTGAAGCACATAGAGTATTCTAGCAAATTCTAATCGAATAGGCTTCTACCAAAAGGTGTGTACAGCAAGGATGATTGTGGCAAACTAAAAAGCAAAGACTAATATAATTCACGATGCTCCAAGAAAAACACATATCATGTGGCGAATAAAAATATAGCTCCAAGTAAAGTTACCAATGAACAAAGATGAAAGAGGGGATGCCTTCCCGGGGCATCCCCAAGCTTAGGATTTTGGCTATCCTTGAATATCTTGGGGTGACTTGGGCATTCCCAAGCTTAGGATCTTGCCACCCTTTATTCCATAATCCATAAAAGCTTTACCCAAAACTTGAAAACTTCACAACACAAAACTCAGTAGGAAATCTTATAAGCTCCGTTAGTGAAAGAAAACAAAAACACCACATAAGGTACTGCAATGAACTCATTCTTTATTTATTTTGGGTGTTAAACCTACTGTATTCCAACTTCCTTATGGTTTATAAACTAATTACTAGCCATAGATGCATTGAAACAAGCAAACAACACACGAAAAACAGAATCTGTCAAAAACAGAACAGTCTGTAGCAATCTGTAACTAACGCAAACTTTTGTAACTCTAAAAATCCTACCAAAATAGGACGTACTGGACAATTTTTTTATTGATCATAAGCAAAAAGAATCAAAGCAAAATCACGTTTCTGTGATTTATTGAATTTTTTCTCGTGAGCACAAAATTTCTGTTTTTCAGCAGAATCAAATCAACTATCATCATAGTTTATCCTATAGGTTCTACTTGTCACAAACACTAACTAAAAGATAAAAACACATCTAAACAGAGAGTAGATGCAAGATTTATTAAATAACAGAAAGGAAAAATATTGGGTTGACTCCAACAAGCGCTTTTCTTTAAAGCCTTTTAGCTAGCCATTGATAATTTTTATGAAACACGTGACAAACACATCTAAGTCTAACATACTTCCTATGCATAGGCATATTATAAGCAAACAAATTTGCAAGGCAAGCAAAAACTAGCATATGCAAGGAATAAGAAAGAGACGATAGCAATCTCAACATGACGAGAGGTAATTTAATAAGATAAAAATTTCTACAACCATATTTTCCTCTCTCATAATAATTACATGTAGGATCATAGGCAAATTCAACAAAATAGCTATCACATAACATATTCTCAACATGATCCACATGCATGCAAAGTTGACACTCTTCCAAGATAGTGGGATTAACATTAACTAAAGTCATGACCTTTCCAAACCCACTTTCAATATTATTGCAAACACTATTATCAATATTATTTTCATCAAGGGGCTTAAATAAATTTTCAAGGTTATAAGAAGAATCACCCCAATCATGATCATTGAAACAAGGAGTAGACATAGCAAAACTAGCATCCCCAAGCTTAGGGTTTTGCATATTATTAGCACAATTGACATCAAGAGAATTTATAGGAAAATCATTGCACTCATGCTTTTTATTCAAGGAGTTATCGTGAATCTCTTCATAAATTTCTTCATCATAACTTTCAGATTCACAAATTTCGAACAAAGCTTCATAAAGATAATCTAGTGCACAAAACTCACTAGCAATTGGTTCATCATAATTGGATCTCCTAAAAAGATTAGCAAGCGGATGAGGATCCATAGATCTTAGGTTCTCTATTTAGCAATAAATAAGCATCTAATCCAACCAAACGAGCAAACGAAAGGGCAAGGAAAAGAGAGAAGAGAAGATTGGGAAAGAGAGGGCGAATAAAACGACAAGGGTGAAGTGGGGGAGAGGAAAACGAGAGGCAATTAATGTAAATGCGAGGGAGATGGGTTTGTGATGGGTACTTGGTATGTCTTGACTTGAGCAAAGACCTCCCCGGCAACGGCGCCAGAAATCCTTCTTGCTACGTCTTGAGCTAGCGTTGGTTTTCCCTGAAGAGGAGAGGGTGATGCCGCAAGTGTAGCGTAAGTATTTCCCCTCAGTTTTGGGAATCAAGGTATGAATCCAGTAGGAGGCTCCTCAAAAGTCCCACACACCTACACAAACAAACTGAGAACTCGCAACCAACGCAATAAAGGGGTTGTCAATCCCTTCACGGCCACTTACAAAACTGAGATCTAATAAAGATAGTAAGATAAGATAAATATATTTTTGGTATTTTATAATATAGATGCAAAAAACCAAAGATGCAAATAAAAGTAGATTGGAAGAAAATGTGATAAGAGATAGACCCCGGGGCCATAGGTTTCACTAGAGGCTTCTCTCAAGATAGCATAAGTATTACGGTGGGTGAACAAATTACTGTCGAGGAATTGATAGAAAAGCGCATAGTTATGAGATTATCTAGGCATGATCATGTATATAGGCATCACGTCCATAACAAGTAGACCGACTCCTGCCTGCATCTACTAATATTACTCCACACATCGACTGACTCCTGCCTGCATCTAGAGTATTAAGTTCATAAGAATAGAGTAACGCATTAAGCAAGATGACATGATGTAGAGGGATAAACTCATGCAATATGATATAAACCCCATCTTGTTATCCTCGATGGCAACAATACAATACGTGTCTTGCAACCCTTTCTGTCACTGGGTAAGAAGACCGCATGATTGAACCCAAAGCTAAGCACTTCTCCCATGGCAAGAAAGACCAATCCAGTAGGCCAAACCAAACTGATAATTCGAAGAGACTTGCAAAGATAACTCAATCATACATAAAAGAATTCAGAGAAGATTCAATTATTATTCATAAATAAACTTGATCATAAACCCACAATTCATCGGATCTCGACGAACACACTGCAAAAAGAGATTACATCCAATAGATCTCCACAAGAGAGAGGGAGAACATTGTATTGAGATCCAAAAAGAGAGAAGAAGCCATCTAGTTAATAACTATGGACCCGTAGGTCTGTGGTAAACTACTCACAACTCATCGGAGGGGCAAGGATGTTGATGTAGAAGCCCTCCATGGTCGATTCCCCCTCCGACAGAGTGCCGGCGAAGGCTCCAAGATGGGATCTCACGGATACAGAAGGTTACAGCGGTGGAAATTGTGTTTCGTGGTGCTCCTGGATGTTTTCGGGGTACGTAGGAATATATAGGAGGAAGAAGTACGTCGGTGGCCGCTCGAGGAGCCCACGAGATAGGGGGCGCGCCCTACAGGTGGGGGGGGGGGCTATCTCGTGGGGTCCTCGGGAGCTTCTTGACTTGCACTCCAAGCTCTCCGGATCACGTTCGTTCCAAAAATCACGCTCCCGAAGGTTTCATTCCGTTTGGACTCCGTTTGATATTCCTTTTCTTCGAAATACTGAAATAGGCAAAAAAACCAGCAATATGGGCTGGGCCTCCGGTTAGTAGGTTAGTCCCGAAAATGATATAAATGTGTAAAATAAAGCCCATAAACATCCAAAAGGGGTAATATAATAGCATGGAACAATCAAAAATTATAGATACGTTGGAGATGTATCAAATCTTGATCTCTAGCCTTCCCCAAGTTGCTTTCCACTCAAATATTCTTTCCACCAAATCCAAATCCTGTGAGAGAGAGTTGAGTGTTGGGGAGACTATCATTTGAAGCACAAGAGCAAGGAGTTCATCATCAACACACCATTTGTTACTTCTTGGAGAGTGGTGTCTCCTAGATTGGCTAGGTGTCACTTGGGAGCCTCCGAGAAGATTATGGAGTTGAACCAAGGAGTTTGTAAGGGCAAGGAGATCACCTACTTCGTGAAGATCTATCGCTAGTGAGGCAAGTCCTTCCTGGGTGACGGCCATGGTGGGATAGACAAGGTTGCTTCTTCGTGGACCCTTCGTGGGTGGAGCCCTCCGTGGACTCGCGCAGCCGTTACCCTTCGTGGGTTGAAGTCTCCATCAACGCGGATGTACGATAGCACCACCTATGGGAACCACGACAAAAACATCCGTGTCTCCAATTGCGTTTGAATTCTCCAAACCCTTCCCTTTACATTCTTGCAAGTTGCATGCTTTACTTTCCGCTGCTCATATACTCTTTGCATGCTTGCTTGAATTGTGTTAAGATTGCTTGACTTGTGCTAAGTTAGCTAAAATCTGCCAAAGACTAAAATTGGGAAAAGGATAAGTTTTCATTTGGTCAAGTAGTCTAATCACCCCCCCTCTAGACATACTTTCGATCCTACAAGTGGTATCAAAGCTTTGGTCTCCATTTGCTTTGATTTCCGTAGCTCTTGGTAATCATAGCCCTGGTTTCACAACCTAGGAGAGTATGGCGTCTAGCGAGGGAAACTATCACCGTAGTGGTCCTTACTTTGATGGTACTAATTTTGCTAGTTGGAAACATAAGATGAAAATGCATATTCTTGGACATAACCCCGCCGTTTGGGATATTGTGTGTATTGGCTTGCAAGGTGAATTCTTTGATGGGAGAGAACCAAACCATGAAGCTAGCACGGAAGAGTTGAAGATGCTGCAATACAATGCTCAAGCTTGTGATATCCTCTTCAACAGATTGTGCCCCGAAGAATTCAACAAAATCAGTCGTCTTGAGAATGCAAAGGAAATTTGGGATACTTTGATTGATATGCACGAAGGTACCGACTCCATCAAGGAATCCAAGTTGGATGTGCTTCAAAGTCAGCTTGATAAGTTCAAAATGAAGGATGGTGAAGGTGTCGCTGAAATGTACTCTAGGCTTGCTCTTATCACAAATGAGATTGTCGGCTTAGGAAGTGAAGAGATGACCGACAAATTCATCATCAAGAAGATCCTAAGAGCTTTGGACGGAAAATATGATACCGTGTGCACATTGATCCAAATGATGCCCAATTACAAAGATCTCAAGCCAACAAAAGTAATTGGAAGAATTGTTGCTCATGAGATGTCACTCAAGGATAAGGAGGAACTCCACAACAAGTCAAGTGGTGCTTACAAAGCCTCATGTGAAGCTCCTACATCATCAAGTGAGAAACAAACCTTCAACGAAGAATTGAGCCTAATGGTGAAGAACTTAAACAAGTTCTACAAGAGTAGAAGCAAGGAAAGAAGCTCCAAGTCAAGGTCCTACAATGACAAAAGATCTTCTAGTCGAGAGCATAATTGCTACAATTGTGGAAGACCCGGACACTACTCCAATGAGTGTTTGGCTCCCTACAAAAGAAGAGAAGAATGACCTAAGAGGAGAAGTAGAAGAGAAGAATCACCACCAAGAGAGAGAAGGAGTAGAGATGATCGTTATGAACGAAGAACATCCCGGAGAAGCAAGGATTCGGAAAGGAAGGACAAGTCATCAAGGAGCTACACAAAATGAAGACATCAAGCTCATGTTGGTGAATGGGTATCCGGCTCCGACTCCGACAATCACTCCGAGAGAAGCTATCACTCCGACTCCGAATATACTCAAGATGAAGGTTTTGCCGGTCTAGCACTTGTGTCAACCAACACCTACGACATATTTGATTCACCAAATGAAGGACTTGGAAGATGCTTCATGGCTAAAGGCCCAAAGGTATCACACCCCGAGTATGTTGATTTCGATAGTGATGAAGATGACTTGTTAGGTCATGATGATTTACTTATTGACAACTCTAGTGATGAATACTATGATGAAACGTCAATTAATCATGCTAATCAAGATAAAACGAATGACAATGATAAGGAGAAGATTGAGCTTCTAACTAAAGAACTAAACACTCTTAAGTTAGCTCATGAAACTATCTTAGAAGATTATCGAGAACTTTTAAGGACCCATGAGAAGTTACGCTTTGAAAAGCTCAACCTTGAGCAAGAGCATGAGTTCTTAAAGGCAATCAATGATGATATTCGTAAGAAAAGTTCTTCTTACATTGCCAAGAGTTTACTTTTATCCACTTACGTGCCTCAAGTCAAGTCTAGTAACAAGAACAAGAAGGATTCTTCCTCTAGTAGTAACAATAATCATGTTAAATCCAATATTGTTGCTTCTAGTAGTTCTCTTGATTCCACTAATGATTCTCTTAGCCAAGTTACACTTGAGCAAGAAAATAGATTATTGAAGGGAATTATAGAGAAAGGTGTTTACAAGATCCTTGCCGGGAGTAAGCAATTCGAGGAAATTGTACGCAAGCAAGGAAGGCACCGGAAGAACCAAGGTGTTTGTTTTGAACGAAAGTTCAATGCCAATGGAGTTGAGTGGGAAGAAGATCAATACCCCAAGACGAAGTTTGTTCCTCAACAAGAGAAGTATGATCCTACTTCCTTCAAAGGGACACAAGCTCAAGATGATCTTCCACCACAAGACCACAAGCAAAAAGGCAAGGATAAGCTTCAAGAGGAGATTGATGCATTTGAAGAAGCTCCTAAGGCCTTGGTCAAGTGGGTTCCCAAGACTACATCAAGTTCTACTTCACCAAGTATGACTACAACTCCAAGGATTCCCATCAAGATGATGTGGATCCCGAAGAAGAAGAACTAGAGAGTTCTGAGGGTGACTCCGCCAACATATTTCACTCATATCATTTTGGCAAGAACAAGTGCAATCAACTTCCACATCTTGCATTAGTTCATGGAGTCACAAACCATCTTGTTGGTAAGACAAGGGGCAAGGTAACCTAATGCTTTCATAGACATCATATTGTGTGTGCATCACTCTATGTCTATGCATATCCTTGTTTGTTCCTTGTGGGACTAACCCGTGTAGGTATTGAAAGTGCAACTCACTCCAAAGGATTTCTCCAAACGATCTACATCAACATTGAGCATCCACATCTTCAACACCTACATGAAGTCATCATCGACAAAACCCAAGGTTAGTTCATCCCTCTTAGGGGGGATCTCACATCTTGGGGGAGCTTTACTCTAAGAATTGAGTCAAAGCAACTCTAATGGTGTGAACACAACAATGCATTATGTAAAAGTGGCAACCCCACTTGAGCTTAAACGATGAGTATGACCTATGATCAAATGTTCTCATTTGCCTAAGTCAATATAATCATATATAGATGACCTAGTCATCGCTAATTGCTTGATAGATGCTAGAATTGATTGTGCATGGTTTGCCACATATTTCATTTGCCATTTTATTGTGTGAGCATGTTGGTTGCATATTTTACTCATTCGAGGACATCCACTTGTTGTTTTGATTGTTTGGTTTCTTTTCTTTTGCCAAGTGGATGGACAAGAATGCCTAAGAACCCTCTCTAGATATCTATGCTTTTCTTGTCTCAAACTCTATTCATTCTACGTCACAAAGTTTGATCAAGTCAGATTCGAACCACTCCGTGTGAGGATCACTAGGAGTCCCCGATTTGTCATAGACTTAGACTTCCAAAACTTCTTTGTGCGTTTCGGTCTGACCGGTTCTTCCATTTCGGTCATACCGAGATCACTAAGTCGATCTAGGTTTTCAATCTCTGTGCAACCGATTTGAACTTTTCGGTCACACCGAGTTGCAGTAACTGCTTGCAGTTATGCATCTTGGTGCCACCGAGTTGTTCCACTCGGTCACACCGACAGGGTCAGGCTATATACATCCACGGGCCAAAATTTGGAAATTTCTCCGAGCTCTTTTGCCCGCGCTCAGCCTGCTCTGCCTCCCTGGGTCTCCGGATCGTCCTCCTCGTCGCCAGCTGCCTCCCGCCACTGTTCTCTGCCGCCGTCAACGGGAATCGTCTTTGTTGTTGCCGCCGTAGCATGTCCATCGCTGAACTAGGGTATGGACTTGATCCTTATGCTAATCCCACTCCGAATTCCGAGCACATTCTTTTGCCATGTATCTTGCCATGATTGAGATCATATTATCCAGCGAAAACACTCCGTAATTTATTTGTGAATTGAAAATTTAGGGTTAGGTTTCCGCCAAAACCATCTCGGACCAACTGAGTTGTAGAAATCGGTTCCACCGATTTGGCCAAGGCCATTGCACATGTGATTCTCGGTCTGACCGAGAATTGCAAATCGGTGTGACCGAGTTCAGGACTTTGTGAAACCATAGCAGTCTTGGTGCCACCAAACTGTGACTCGGTCTGACCGAGTTCACTAGTTTAGGTTCCAAAAGCTATCACCGAGTTTACAAATCGGTAGATCCGAAATGCTTTATGTGGAAAACTAAAACTAAGTTTTTGACTCATTATTTTGCAAAAACCTCTGTATTTTGTGATGCTCATCTACTCTACCTCATCTATATCTATTCACAGGGTCTGCTATCAGTGTTTGCAACATGTCTGATCAAAGTGACAGCCAGAACAAGTCTGAGGAACAGGTTCACATGAGTGAGGGAACTAGTCCCTCAAGCAGCTATGATGGTAGCAGGAGCACACCCAGCAAGTTACCCAAGGCAGCCACCAGGGCTAGAAAGAAGAGAACCTCAGAGTCTGAGGATAAAGACTATGTGGCTGTTGAGGATGAGGCCACTTCCAAGAAGAAGGTGCTCAAGAAGGAGTATGGCACAGCTGCTGCCACTAAGCCTGGTATGAGGACCAAAGCACCTGCAAGAAGGAATCCCACTTCCAAACCTAGAAAGGTTTCCACTGGTGAAACCATGAATTTCACCATTAAGTCCGAAGATGAAGCTGCTGGCCAGGACAAGAAGAAGAAGAGAGTTAGAACCACTACTGCCAAGGTTCTTGGCAAGCCCTCTATGAGGAGATATTCTTAAGAAGAGGAAGAAGAGGTTGTTGCACCAGCACCTAAAGCTCAGAAGCTCATGGGTGATGCCATTAGGTCAGGGGCTGCTCCATCAAAGCCCAAAGAAGCTCCCAAGGCAGCTGCTCCAAAGCCCAAAGCTGCACCCAAGAGGAATACAAGGAACATTCCTGCTGGAGAGAAGAACAAGGCCCCAGTGCCTGAAGCTGCTCTTGAAGAAGAAGATGATGAGGAACATGTCTTGAGAAAGTTGAAGCCCAAAATTCTAGATCACAATGATGTTCATCCTGTAGCTGAGATATGAAGCTGAGGAAGGATGCAGGACTTAGACAGTGGAGATTGATTGATCCCTATGCAGTCAGGAGGAGAACTGGTGTGGACTACAGGTTCCATACAAAGGAACAACAGGACTTCTACGAGACAGTGCTGCTTGACAAGAATCCTATAGTCTATGATATGAGATGGGTGGACTGGGAGTACATCAGGAAGAATGAAGAGCATTATCCAGGAGTGTATGACAGTTTCAATGCTTGTAGAGTGGATGACTTTGTTGGGCAGAAGCTCACAACGTGGAATGATGAGCTTATTATGCAGTTCTACTCCACAGCTCACTTCTATGCAGATGGAAGGATTGTTTGGATGTCTGAAGGTACTAGGTACCAATCAACAGCTCAAGAATGGGCAAATCTGATCAATGCACCTAATGAGAATGAGGATGACTTGGATGTCTATGCCAAGAAGAAGAAGGATCACAACTCCATGGCACATATGTACAGAGAGATTCCAGATGCTGCTGTTGAGACACACAAGTTTGGATCCGTACATTACCTTCTGTCAGGATTGCCAACAATCAACTGGATACTCAGGCACACTCTTTTGCCTAAGTCAGGTGATCACAAGATGATTAGAGGCCATGCTATCAACCTACTTCACATATTTGATGTGCCTCAAAAGTTCAAGGTCATGAGACTCATAGTGGAAATTATCAAAAGGACAGCTGCTGACCAAAAGAGAAGTTGTGGGTATGCCCCACAGATCAGAAGCTAATCAACTCCAAGATGGGCACTAGCACATACCTCTTGGACAAGGAACACATGCCCATCTATCCAGATTTTGAGGACAACACAGTGGTTATGGATGAAAATGAACCATCTTCTGTGCAAGCACAAGCAAAGAAGGAGAAGGCAATGACTGAAAAGGCTCTAAAGATGCCAACCATTGATGAGGCATCTTAGTACTTCCTGAAGAGCAAGCAGGATCAGCTTGGCTACTTGATTGCCTCCACTATTGTAACGCCCCGGATCCGATGCGCCAGGAGTCTGCCAGTTATTCGCTATCATTGCCAGGTCTTTTGCTTGCGTGTTGCACTTTTCCATGTCATCATCTGCATTTCATCCGCGTGTTTTTCAAAACTTGCATCCGTTCGGGTCCTCCCGGTTCTCTCTGTTGTCCGTTCGGAGTCCAGACCACACTCGCACGTGCCCGCGGCACCTCCGAAATATTATTTTATAAGTGGCATAAAAATGTTCTCGGAATGGGTTTCAACTTGTCGTGCGGTCTTATTATAGTGTAGACAGACCGCCTGTCAAGTTTCGTCGCATTCGGAGTTCGTTTGATAGCCCTACTGTTAAACTTATAGCGGCATCGTAGCCGGTCAAACGTCGGACGTTTTCGGTCTCCGAAAACCCGTGCCGGGCTGCTATCTCTTCTCTCCTTATAGCCTAGCCCATCTACACAGCCCACCAACCCCTCTCCTAGTTCCCCCTCTGTTTGGAGCCGTCCGATCGTCATCGAAGGGTCCGAAACGGAGCAAAACCCCCAAACCCTAGCCACCTACCCTATTTAAACAACCCCTTGTCCATTTTTGGACAAACCTAGCTCCTTCCCCTGCCCCTAGACCCTCCTCCTCGGATCAGCCGCAGCCAACCATCTCCTCCTCGAAATCCGTGCCCAGCTAGCACCCCGCCGCCACTTGTGGCGCCCCCATCGGCCAGCCCCGCCGCCGGCGACGCGCACAGCCAACCAGGCGTTGCCACATCGCCGTGCAAACCTCCCTCCGCCGCCAGCCCTCCAGGGCCCAGATCCGGCCCGCCGCCGGGCCGAAACGGGCCCTGCCAACCCGCGCGCCTCCCACCTGCGCTCGAGCGCTGCCCGGCCACCCGCTCGGTCGCCTCCTCCCGTCGGAGCCCCACCTCCTCCTCGTCACCGCCTCGCGGGACCCTGCAGGAGTCGCCGCCGCCGAGCCTCCCGTTGCCCTCGCGCCTCCGCTCGCCTGCCCCGCCGCCTTCCCGCACTGTGGCGTCGTCACGCGCCGAGCCCGCGTCGTCCCGTCGTCACCTCGCCGAAGTAGGAGCTCCTCGCCCCCTCGCCGCCCCATCGCCGGTGTCCCTCGCCGTTGCCGGGAACGGAGCCGCCGCGTCCAAATCCGCCCGGATCCGGCCGGACACGCCGCCCCCATGGCCTCCTCCGCCCTCGCCGGCCCCTGCCGGAGCTAGCTGCCGCCGTCCTGGTCAGGGTCGAGCGGAGGAGCCGCTCGACCCAACCGGCTGCTCGTGTCGCCCGCGTGGGCCGGTCCAGCAGCGCCCAGCACGCCGGCCCAACCTGACTCCCCCACCGTCCTGCCTCACCTCCTCTGCAAATGGGCTGAGCCCATTGGTGAGATACCCCCCCCATTCCCCGCTCAGTGCGACTTTTAACTATACGACGCGCGTTCTGTTTTTTTTTTCAAAAACTACTAAGTCCCCAGAAACTCATAAAATGCTGCATATTTTGACCTGCTGTATCTCTGCATCCGTAGCTCCGTTTTGTGCGTGTAATATGTCAAATTGTTCGTCTCAATGAGTATATCATTTCATTCCATTGCATCATATACATTTGAGGTCATCTTGATGCCTGAATCATTGTTGTAAGAGTGCTTCGTGATGTTTTCTGCTGTCTGTTATCAGAACGAGCTCTTTTGTCATTTTTGCCATGATTGATGTGTGCATCTTATGAGGTTGATGTCTACATGTGTTTTGAACTATGCCATGTCTTCTTTACAGAGGTGCTTACCATGTATTTTTGTGATCAATATGGTGACTAGCACAAGCATGCAAACTAGGCATCATGATGTTGCTGATTTTAGTCCCTGTTCTGCTGTTATTTTGATACCATGTAAACTTGATGCTACAGAGAGATCCATGCATATTTAGAGATAATTCAGTAAGGGTGTTTTGAACGTGTGGTTATTGTCTATCCATCCCTGCACTTTGTTGCAATTATGGAGTAGTCTAGCATGTCATTTTGGTGCTCTAATTTTGCTTCAAATGTTTCTTGGCAGATTGTTTACTTGTTATTCAATTTGGCCAAGCTTGTTATAGTTGATCCTTGCATGCTATGAACTTGTTCTTGACTCGATTTGTTTCACAAACATGTCTTCTTGATGATGCTATGCTTATCTTGTCATGCAATGACTTGTGGTGAGTGAATCGAGCTTGTTAAGTAGTGTACATGATGTTGCTGTTTTGCTAGGTTGAATCTGTTATTTCGTGATGCGATATAAACATGTTGCTACTAATCATTCTATGCATAATCTGGAGATGTTCTATAAACATGTTTTGATCTGCATGTCATCCTATAACCATACATGCCCCTGGTTGCATTTATATCTTGCTGTAGCTTGTTCATATCTTGCTCCAAAGTTGCTTGATAATGTTGCTGTCAGCCTGTTAACATTAAGTTCAGTTGTTACCATGTGTTTTGCTCGTGTTCCATGCACCCTATGAACTTGCTATTGCCAATCTTAGCTTCACAAACATGCCTTCTTACTGTTGGGTGCCTTGACATCCCATGTATTTCTCTATAGTGAGTTGCACAAGCTCATAAACATGCCTTCATAATTATGTTCCTGCCATGTATGAATCTGTAATATAACTTGCTATGTTTACGTGGGTGCCATCATATTTTCTGTTCCTTTTTGGCTTATGGTCAGTAAGGGACTTTTGATCTATGAAATTAGTAGTTTCATGCCATGCCTTTGTTTGTCATGATAAGTTCCTGTAACATGTTGGTTGATAGCTCTAAACATTGCATCGTGATGTTATTTTCTGCAAAGTCTGAAATTGTTATAACTTGCAATCTTACCATGTGTGTTTGAGCATGTTCTAGTGATTTCTGGAGATAGCTGAGTGTTCATGTTTTGTTATGCTTTACCTGTACATCATGTCCATGTCTTTTGTTTCTATGTTGGTTTGCTGTAGCATGTTGTTTTGGTGCTTGCAATAGGCCTAGTTGCTGTTTTGGACAGATTGTTGCTATAACTTGTATTGAGTGCATGTGTTGAACCGTTGCTCCGTTTTGAGTGTGCTCTATATGAAACTTGCTTAGAATTGCATGTAGCTTCATATTATCATGTTGCATCCTTGTTTTTGAGGTGTTTGTTTGATGTTTGGGTGCATTTTGCATCAATACCATGTTTAACTTGTGTTGCTCATATCTTCTAGACCGTAGCTCCGAATTAAATGAACTTTATATGTAACTTGACTAGAATCTCGTGTAGATCATCCTTGTGCATCTTAACTTGCTGTTTAACAACTTGAATATAAGGCTTATTCAGATCTGGACCAATTTCGAGATATGCATATGAGGACTTACCGGAATTGTTATATGTTGTTCCCGGCCTCATTTAAACTTGCTTTGATGTGTTGCTCTTGTTTGCATCATCTCTTGCCATGAGTAGATTCATGTAGTCTTGTCATGCATCATGCTTGTTTATACATCATGCCTTGTTCATGTGTGGTGTGTTTACTATGTTGTGTGCTTTTTTCGATAGTTCTTGTTTCGTTGCGATCGTGAGGATTCGTTTGTCTACGCTTGGTTCGGCTTCATCCGTTCGTGTTCTTCATGGACTTGTTCTTCTTCCTTGCGGGATTTCAGGCAAGATGACCGCTACCCTGGATCTCACTACTATCATTGCTATGCTAGTTGCTTCGTTCTATCGCTATGCTGCGCTACCTATCACCTGTTTATTCAAGCCATCCCATATTGCCATGAACCTCTAACCTTCGACACCTTACCTATGCAAACCATTGTTTGGCTATGTTACCACTTTTGCTCAGCCCCTCTTATAGCGTTGCTAGTTGCAGGTGAAGTTGAAGATTGCTCCATGGTGAACAGGATTTTGGTCGGGATATCACAATGTCTCTTATATTATTAATGCATCTATATACTTGGTAAAGGGTGGAAGACTCGGCCTTTTGCCTAGTGTTTTGTTCCATTCTTGGTGCCCTAGTTTCCGTCATACCGGTGTTATGTTCCCGGATTTTGCGTTCCTTACGCGGTCGGGTGATTTATGGGACCCCCTTGACAGTTCATTTTGAATAAAACTCCTCCAGCAAGGCCCAACCTTGGTTTTATCATTTGCCTCACCACCACCTATACTTTTCCCTTGGGAGTCGCTCTCTCGAGGGTCATCTTTATTTTAGCCCCCCCGGGCCAGTGCTTGTCTAAGTGTTGGTCCGAACCGGGCAGACTGCGGGGCCACCTCGGGGCAACTTGAGGGCTGGTTTTACTCGTAGGCTGACCTATCCGGTGTTGCCCTGAGAACGAGATATGTGCAGCTCCTATCGGGATTGTCGGTGCATCGGGAGGCTTTGCTGGTATTGTTTTACCATTGTCGAAATGTCTTGTAAACCGGGATTCCGAGTCTAATCGAGTCTTCCTGGGAGAAGGTCTATTTCTTCGTTGATCGCGAGAGCTTGTCATGGGCTAAGTTGGGACACCCCTGCAGGGTATAATCTTTCGAAAGCCGTGCCTGCAGTTATTGGCAGATGGGAATTTGTTAATGTCCGGTTGTAGATAACTTGACACCAGATCCGAATTAAAATGCATCAACCGTGTGTGTAGCCGTGATGGTCTCTTCTCGGCGGAGTCCGGGAAGTGAACACGGTTTCTGGGTTATGTTTGACGTAAGTAGGAGTTCAGGATCACTTCTTGATCATTGCTAGTTCATGAACGTTCTGCTTGCTCTCTTCTCGCTCTTATTTGCGTATGTTAGCCACCATACATGCTTAGTCGCTGCGGCAGCCTCACCACTTTACCCCTTCCTTTCCTTTTAAGCTTTGCTAGTCTTGATACCCATGGTAATGGGATTGCTGAGTCCTCGTGGCTCACAGATTACTACAACACCAATTGCAGGTACAGGTTTTGCGATGGTCATGACGCGAGAGCGATGCTTGCTTGCGTTGAGTTCTTCTTCTGCTTCTTCGATCAGGGGATAGGTTCCAGGTCGGCAGCCTGGTCTAGCAGGGTGGATGTCGTTTGAGTTTCTGTTTGTGTTTCATCCATAGTCGGATGATGCTCTGATGTATTGTGATGTTGTATTCGTGTGGCATTGTATGTCTTATGTATGTATCCCCATCTATTATGTAATGTTGATGTAATGATATCCACCTTGCAAAAGCGTTTCAATATGCGGGTCTATCCTTGGTGGGACCTTCGAGTTCCTTTTGGATAGGGTCGCATATTGGGCGTGACAAGTTGGTATCAGAGCCTCGACCGACCCTAGGAGCCCCCCTTGATTGATCGTGTAGTTTGGCCATTGTTGAGTCTAGAAGAAAATTGTTTTCTGAGTATAGTTATATCGGAGAGTAGGAATTCTTTTTACTCCTCAGCCCCTTCATCGCTCTGGTAAGGAATCTTGACGTAGGTGTTTTGAATTACTTCTCTTCCCCTTCAAATTTTTCCTTAGGATCACGCAGTTGGTTTTCCGATCGTTGGTTCTCAGCTCTTTTGATCCGGTGCATTTCTCGTCAAGTCGACTCGACCCTCTTCATCTTTGAGTTCAATCCTCAGTTGTTTTCTTTTCCCACCCGTCCACCCTTCTTCTTCTCGGAACCGGAGTCCGTTATCGAGTATCCATCCTACTCGTGCGAAGTCTTTGCTTTCTTTCCTCAATGATTTCAACCGGTGTTGTTCTCTTCAAGATATTTGTCGATTTCCCCTTCCAAGTTGCCTTTGATTTTCCCGCCCTCCCACCCTTTTCTTCCCGGAGCCTGACTCTCTCTCGACCATCTATCTCATTCGTGTGGAGCCTCTTCAGTCTTTCGTCAATTATTTCAACCGGTGAATTCGCGTCTCGGTGGTCATTCTTCATCTCTTTTCTGGTGGATTTGATTCTAATTTTTGGTAGTGATTATATTCTTTTCCTCAAAGTGTTTTCCCTGCTCGTTCACCTCTCGCCAGTTTATCATTCCGGAGCTCAAGACATCTTAGGAGATTCGTCTGTGTTCGAATTAATTCGAGGTTGTCACCTCATTCTAATATTTCAATTGTTCCGGTGCATCATCTATCTGTTCATCAATCCTTTTCAACAGTATTTTTTCTCTTCAGTGGGCCCTAACCCACAGGTCTTTTCCCAGGATCTTACCTGACTCTTCTAATTCCCTCGGAGTTATTCTCAATTCTTTTCAAAGTGTGACGTAAGAATGGATTCCATCAGTCACATGCCTTTCAAGATCGATTTCAAATCATTTTCATTGTTGGCTCAACCCCTTCGCTTTTCATCCTCCCGGAGTATCTCAGTAATTTCGTTGGTGTTTCTCGTCGTCTTTTGAAGACCGAAAAGGAATTTTTCCTCTAAATCTTGCCCATTCTCCCGAAGATTCGTCGTTCTAGCTTCTTGTTATCCTCGAGAATTATTCCAATTGTCAAATATTCTTTTCTTATCCATCCGGAGTGTGTCAGGAGTTGATTTCTGTTTATTTTCACCGGAGGCCATCATCCCAGAAGAATTCTTCGTCCTCACATTTTAGTTACCGTTATCTATTTATCCTGGCGCTTCGTTCAAGTGTTCTTTAATCAGCTCATGATCCCCTTGTTCTTTTGCATCTAAATCCCCTCTAGCATATTTGTTCCTTCTAATTCTTCCCGGAGATTCATTCTCTTTCATCAGTCATTTCCAAATTCTTACGGTGGTTCGTTCAAGATTCTTTTTCCTTGTTTATCATTTTTATTCTTTCGTTTTTTTTCCAATCCTATCGGTGGTTCATGAAGACCTTCTCAAGTTCGCGCTATATCTCTTCTCAATCCTTTCAAGAAGAATAAGTAGTATGCAGAATCCATTGCTTGTCATCAATTTAATTTTTGATGAAGGATAAGCATACAATAAATCTTATTCTTATTCCATCCAAGTGATTAATCCTTTCCTTCGGAGTTTGTTCTTAATGAATAAATTCTAGTTCCAAGTGTTTTCATTTTTTTCTTTTTTCTGGAGTTCAATTTCCTCAGGCATTTCGTCGGAACCTCCATCTAATCATCGCAAGGCTCATCTTATTCTTTCTTCTTTCATTCTATCTCATCATCCTTTTTTTACCGGAGTTCTTCATGGTGGTTCTTCATGATTTAATTCATTCTTTAAGAGTTCATCAAGATTTTGTTGGAGGAACTCAAGTATCTTTTCCTCTTGCGTCTCGAAGTGTAATTAATTCTCCATATTCTTTTGAATTGGAGTTTTGCATTTCTTCGTTCTTCTAAGCTATCCAATAATTTCCGTTTGTGGTCGGTTACCACCTCATAATTTTTTAGATGTTATCCATAAGTCCACAACAAGCTTATTCTTTCGTTGTTGATTTTCTCAACAACTTCAGTTCAATCCTTCCTTCTAAGTTCTTTTCATTCCTTTCTTCCAATTCTTCCGGAGGCTTTGAGTTGTTCATCTCGTCAAGTGCCATCCCATCTTGTGAAGTTCGTGTTCTATTCTGCCATGTTTCAGCCGGAGTGCTGCCTAAATCCTTTCAGTCTTATTCGATTCTTATCTCGTTCTAACCGGAGTGCTTTCATAGTCTATCTCATTCCGTGAGTTTTCGGTTCTCGTCATTCTCGTCGTTCATCTCTTCTTCTCGAGTGCTCTCGATTCTTTGCTTCTTCTTTTGAGTTCTTGTTTCACCTCATCCCTTTTCCCTTCCGTCTCCGTCCTAAGATCTCGGGACGAGATCTCTTGTTAGTGGAGGACTGTTGTAACGCCCCGGATCCGATGCGCCAGGAGTCTGCCAGTTATTCGCTGTCATTGCCAGGTCTTTTGCTTGCGTGTTGCACTTTGCCATGTCATCATCTGCATTTCATCCGCGTGTTTTTCAAAACTTGCATCCGTTCGGGTCCTCCCGGTTCTCTCCGTTGTCCGTTCGGAGTCCAGACCACACTCGCACGCGCCCGCGGCACCTCCGAAATATTATTTTATAAGTGGCATAAAAATGTTCTCGGAATGGGTTGCAACTTGTTGTGCGGTCTTATTATAGTGTAGACAGACCGCCTGTCAAGTTTCGTCGCATTCGGAGTTCGTTTGATAGCCCTACCGTTAAACTTATAGCGGCATCGTAGCCGGTCAAACGTCGAACGTTTTCGGTCTCCGAAAACCCGTGCCGGGCTGCTATCTCTTCTCTCCTTATAGCCTAGCCCATCTACACAGCCCACCAACCCCTCTCCTAGTTCCCCCTCTGTCCGGAGTCGTCCGATCGTCATTGAAGGGTCCGAAACGGAGCAAAACCCGCAAACCCTAGCCACCTACCCTATTTAAACAACCCCTTGTCCATTTTTGGACAAACCTAGCTCCTTCCCCTGCCCCTAGACCCTCCTCCTCGGATCGGCCGCAGCCAACCATATCCTCCTCGAAATCCGTGCCCAGCCAGCACCCCGCCGCCACTTGTCGCGCCCCCATCGGCCAGCCCCGCCGCCGGCGACGTGCACATCCAACCAGGCGTTGCCACGTCGCCGTGCAAACCTCCCTCCGCCGCCAGCCCTCCAGGGCCCAGATCCGGCCCGTCGCCGGGCCGAAACGGGCCCCGCCAACCCGCGCGCCTCCCACCTGCACCCGAGCGCTGCCCGGCCACCCGCTCGGTCGCCTCCTCCCGTCGGAGCCCCACCTCCTCCTCGTCGCCGCCTCGCGGGACCCTGCCGGAGTCGCCGCCGCCGAGCCTCCCGTTGCCCTCGCGCCTCCGCTCGCCTGCCCCGCCGCCTTCCCGCATTGTGGCGTCGTCCCGCGCCGAGCCCGCGTCGTCCCGTCGTCACCTCGCCGGAGCAGGAGCTCCTCGCCTCCTCGCCGCCCCATCGCCGGTGTCCCTCGCCGTTGCCGGGAACGGAGCCGCCGCGTCCAGATCCGCCCGGATCCGGCCGGAGACGCCGCCCCCATGGCCTCCTCCGCCCTCGCCGGCTCCTGCCGGAGCCAGCCGCCGCCGTCCTGGTCAGGGTCGAGCGGAGGAGCCGCTCGACCCAACCGGCCGCTCGTGTCGCCCGCGTGGGCCGGTCCAGCAGCGCCCAGCGGGCCGGCCCAGCCCGACTCCCCCACCGGCCTGACTCACCTCCTCTGTAAATGGGCCAAGCCCATTGGTGAGATACCCCCCCCCCCTATTCCCCGCTCAGTGCGACTTTTAACTATACGACACGCGTTCTGTTTTTTTTTTCAAAAACTGCCAGTCCCCAGAAACTCATAAAATGTTGCATACTTTGGACCTGCTGTATCTCTGCATCCGTAGCTCCATTTTCTGCGTGTAATATGTCAAAATGTTCGTCTCAACGAGTACATCATTTCATTCCATTGCATCATATTCATTTGAGGTCATCTTGATGCCTGAATCATCATTGTAAGAGTGCTTCGTGATGTTTTCTGCTGTCTGTTAACAGAACTTGCTCTTTTTGTCATTTTTGCCATGATTGATGTGTGCATCCTATGAGGTTGATGTCTACATGGTGTTTTGAACTATGCCATGTCTTCTTTACAGAGGTGCTTACATGTATTCTTGTGATCAATATGGTGACTAGCACAAAGCATGCAAAACTACGGCATCATGATGTTGCTGATTTTAAGTCTCTGTTTCTGTGTTAATTTTGATACCATGTACAACTTGATGCTACAGAGAGATCATGCAATATTTAGAGAATACTTCCAGTAATGGTGTTTTGAACATGTGGTTATTGCTAATCCGTCCCTGCCTTTGTTTGCAATTATGGAGTAGTCTAAGCGAATGTCATTTTGGTGCTCTACTTTTGCTTTCAAATGTTTCCTGGCAGATTGTTTACTTGTTATTCAATTCGGCCAAGCTTGTTAATGGTTGATCCTGGCATGCTATGAACTTGTTCTTGACTTGGTTTGTTTACAAACATGTCCTTTTTGATGATGCTTGCTTATCTTGTCATGCAATGACTTGTGGTGAGTGAATCGAGCTTGTTAAGTAGTGTACATGATGTTGCTGTTTTGCTAGGCTGAATCTGTTATTTCGTGATGCAATATAAACATGTTGCTACTAATCATTCTATGCATAATGTGGAGATGTTCTATAAACATGTTTTGATCTACATGTCATCCTCTAACCATACATGCCCCTGGTTGCATTTATCTTGTTGTAGCTTGTTTATATCTTGCTCCAAATTTGCTTGATAATGTTGCTGTCAGCCTGCTAACATTAAGTTCAGTTGTTACCATGTGTTTTGCTAGTGTTCCATGCACCCTATGACCTTGCTATTGCCATGCTTAGCTTCACAAACATGCCTTCTTACTGTTGGGTGCCTTGCCATGCCATGTATTGCTTTGTAGTGAGTTGTACAAGCTCATAAACATGCCTTCATAATTATGTTCCTGCCATGTATGAATCTGTAATATAACTTGCTATGTTTACGTGGGTGCCATCATATTTTCTGTTCCTTTTTGGCTTATGGTCAGTAAGGGACTTTTGATCTATGCAATAAGTAGTTTCATGCCATGCCTTTGTTTGCCATGATAAGTTCCTGTAACATGTTGGTTGATAGCTCTACACATTGCATCATGATGTTATTTTCTGCAAAGTCTAAAATTGTTATAACTTGCAATCTTACCATGTGTGTTTGAGCATGTTCTAGTGTTTTCTGGAGATAGCTGAGTGTTCATGTTTTGTTATGCTTTACCTGTACATCATGTCCATGTCTTTTGTTTCTATGTTGGGGTGTTGTAGCATGTTATTTTGGTGCTTGCAATATACCTAGTTGCTGTTTTGGACAGATTATTGCTATAACTTGTATTGAGTGCATGTGTTGAACCGTTGCTCCGTTTTGAGTGTCCTCTATATGAAACTTGCTTAGAATTGCATGTAGCTTCATATTATCATGTCGCATCCTTGTTTTTGAGGTGTTTGTTTGATGTTTGGGTGCATTTTGCATCAATGCCATGTTTAACTTGTGTTGCTCATATCTTCTAGGCCGTAGCTCCGAATTAAATGAACTTTATATGTAACTTGACTAGAATCTCGTGTAGATCATCCTTGTGAATCTTAACTTGCTGTTTAACAACTTGAATATAAGGTTTATTCAGATCTGGACCAATTTCGAGATATGCATATGAGGACTTACCGGAATTGTTATATGTTGTTCCCGGCCTCATTTAAACTTGCTTTGATGTGTTGCTCTTGTTTGCATCATCTCTTGCCATGAGTAGCTTCATGTAGTATTGTCATGCATCATGCTTGTTTGTGCATCATGCCTTGTTCATGTGTGGTGTGTTTACTATGTTGTGTGCTTCTTTTCGATAGTTCCTGTTTCGTTGCGATCGTGAGGATTCGTTCATCTACGCTTGGTTCGGCTTCATCCGTTCTTCTTCTTCATGGACTCATTCTTCTTCCTTGCGGGATTTCAGGCAAGATGACCGCTACCCTGGATCTCACTACTATCATTGCTATGCTAGTTGCTTCGTTCTATCGCTATGCTGCGCTACCTATCACCTGTTTATTCAAGCCATCCCATATTGCCATGAACCTCTAACCTTTGACACCTTACCTATGCAAACCAATATTTGGCTATGTTACCACTTTTGCTCAGCCCCTCTTATTGCGCTGCTAGTTGCAGGTGAAGTTGAAGATTGCTCCATGGTGAACAGGATTTTGGTTGGGATATCACAATATCTCTTATATTATTAATGCATCTATATACTTGGTAAAGGGTGGAAGACTCGGCCTTTTGCCTAGTGTTTTGTTCCATTCTTGCCGCCCTAGTTTCCGTCATACCGGTGTTATGTTCCCGGATTTTGCGTTCCTTACGCGGTCGGGTGATTTATGGGACCCCCTTGACAGTTCGTTTTGAATAAAACTCCTCCAGCAAGGCCCAACCTTGGTTTTACCATTTGCCTCGCCACCACCTATAATTTTCTCTTGGGAGTCGCTCTCTCGAGGGTCATCTTTATTGTAGCCCCCCCCGGGCCAGTGCTTGTCTAAGTGTTGGTCCGAACCGGGCAGACTGCGGGGCCACCTCGGGGCAACTCGAGGGATGGTTTTACTCGTAGGCTGACCTATCCGGTGTTGCCTTGAGAACGAGATATGTGCAGCTCCTATCGGGATTGTCGGCGCATCGGGCGGCTTTGCTGGTCTTGTTTTACCATTGTCGAAATGTCTTGTAAACCGGGATTCCGAGTCCGATCGGGTCTTCCTGGGAGAAGGTCTATTCCTTCGTTGATCGCGAGATCTTGTCATGGGCTAAGTTGGGACACCCCTGCAGGGTATAATCTTTCAAAAGCCGTGCCTGTGGTTATTGGCAGATGGGAATTTGTTAATGTCCGGTTGTAGATAACTTGACACCAGATCCGAATTAAAACGCATCAACCGTGTGTGTAGCCGTGATGGTCTCTTCTCGGCGGAGTCCGGGAAGTGAACACGGTTTCTGGGTTATGTTTGACGTAAGTAGGAGTTCAGGATCACTTCTTGATCATTGCTAGTTCACGAACGTTCTGCTTGCTCTCTTCTCGCTCTTATTTGCGTATGTTAGCCACCATACATGCTTAGTCGCTGCGGCAGCCTCACCACTTTACCCCTTCCTTTCCTTTTAAGTTATGCTAGTCTTGATACCCATGGTAATGGGATTGCTGAGTCCTCGTGGCTCACAGATTACTACAACACCAGTTGCAGGTACAGGTTTTGCGATGGTCATGACGCGAGAGCGATGCTTGCTTGTGTTGAGTTCTTCTTCTTCTTCTTCGATCAGGGGATAGGTTCCAGGTTGGCAGCCTGGGCTAGCAGGGTGGATGTCGTTTGAGTTTCTGTTTGTGTTTCATCCGTAGTCGGATGATGCTATGATGTATTGTGATGTTGTATTCGTGTGGCATTGTATGCCTTATGTATGTATCCCCATCTATTATGTAATGTTGATGTAATGATATCCACCTTGCAAAAGCTATTCAATATGCGGGTCTATCCTTGGTGGGACCTTCGAGTTCCTTTTGGATAGGGTCGCATATTGGGCTTGACAACTATGAGGATTGAGAAGGGATTGGCCACCCTGACTCAAAACCAGGAGAGCCTGAAGAGGATCATGGAGCAGAAGTTCTATGACTTAGATGTGAATGTCACAGAGATACAGTCAGTTGTTGAGCAGCTTCAGGATGACATGCAGGAGAGGAAGGGCAAGACTACCGCTGATGCTTTTGCTAGAGTGCCCAGGAGTCAGAGATCAGCTGCAGTGCCTGTTCCAGACACCAAAGCAACTTCATCTGCACTAGCTACCGCTTCAGTGCCACCAGCTCCATCACCTACTCCACCAGCTCCATCTACATCAACTGATGCCTTCATCCTTGGAGTTCTATCTACACCACCACCTGAAGACCAAGCCTGAGAGTCGATTTAGTACTATGTATTTTCTATGAACTTTTTGGTAACTTGTTGCCAAAGGGGGAGAAAAATGTATGGATCATAGGCTTCGAGAGAGAGAGTGTTGCTTTTGTTTCTTTTGTTCTCTCTTGTTTTGAATTTTGGTGGTTGAGATACTTTATGCTTTTGTGAAATACTTGGATGATCATGTGTTTGATCATATTCTACCTTAATGCTTGTTGGATGACATTATCCTTTTATCTCTATATGTCATTCACTTTGCTTGGTGATGAGTGCATGTATTTAATTATTATCATTTTGAGCACTCCACCAAGATGTATGTGACATGGAAGAGTAACCCATGATCCTAACTCATTGTGCATTTGCAGTCCAAAGCAAATCTTAAACTATGCACACATTTAGGGGGAGCTCTTACATTTCACATACTTCTCAAAGCAACAATGTTTTTCACTCTTATTATCATTTGTCGAAGGTTTGATCTATATGTTGTCATCAATTACCAAAAAGGGGGAGATTGAAAGTGTAACTATCCCTAGGTGGTTTTGGTAATTCCTAACAACATATAGCTCATTGAGCTAATGCTATTTCAAGATGAATATTTCAGGAAAGATCAATGATTGGCATGGCATGGATGAGAAAAGTGGACCCCTCAAAATGCTAAGGACAAAAGGATTGGATCAAGCTCAAAGCTCAAGACTCTACATTTTATATTTTAGTAATCCAAGATCACATTGAATCTATAGGAAAAGCCAATACTATCAAGGAGGGATGAGGTGTTGCTGAATGGCTTGCTTGCTCAAAATGCTTAGTGATATGCTCCAAAGCCCTCAACTATTTTCTCACATCCACATATGACCTAAACCAAAAGTCCAACTCGGCCCCACCGATTCTTTCTATCCGGCGCCACCAACTTCAGATGTCATAGCCACTACCACAAACCCTAGGAAAATCGGTCTCACCGATAGGGATCTCGGTCTCACTAAGATGGGATTGTAATCTCTCTGTTTCCGTTCGTAACGTTTCGGTACCACCGAGATGAGTGATTGGTCCCACCGAGATTGCAATGTAAACTCTCTGTTTCCCTTTCGTAACATTTCGGTCTCACCAAAATGAGCGAACCGGTCCCACCGAGCTTACCTAACCAACTCTCTGGTTAGCTTATTACCAAAATCGGTCCCACCGAGTTTGTGTAATCGGTCTCACCGAGATTACGTTATGCCCTAACCCTAACCATATCGGTCCTACCGAGTTGCATGTCGGTCCCACCGAAAATCCTAACGGTCACTAGATTTGCTGAATCGGTCCGACCGAGTTTCTCAATTCGGTTCCACCGAGATTGGCAAGCTGTTTGTAACGGTTAGATTTTGTGTGGAAGCTATATATACCCCTCCACCTCCTCTTCATTCGTGGAGAGAGCCATCAGAACGAACCTACACTTCCAACTTGCATTTTCTGAGAGAGAACCACCTACTCATGTGTTGAGACCAAGATATTCCATTCCTACCATATGATCTTGATCTCTAGCCTTCCCCAAGTTGCTTTCCACTCAAATCTTCTTTCCACCAAATCCAAATCCTGTGAGAGAGACTTGAGTGTTGGGGAGACTATCATTTGAAGCACAAGAGCAAGGAGTTCATCATCAACACACCATTTGTTTCTTCTTGGAGAGTGGTGTCTCCTAGATTGGCTAGGTGTCACTTGGGAGCCTCCGACAAGATTGTGGAGTTGAACCAAGGAGTTTGTAAGGGCAAGGAGATCGCCTACTTCGTGAAGATCTACCGCTAGTGAGGCAAGTCCTTCGTGGGCGACGGCCATGGTGGGATAGACAAGGTTGCTTCTTCGTGGACCCTTCATGGGTGGAGCCCTTCGTGGAGTCCCGTAGCCATTACCCTTCGTGGGTTGAAGTCTCCATCAACGTGGATGTACAATAGCACTACATATTGGAACCACGACAAAAACATCAGTGTCTCCAATTGCGTTTGAATTCTCCAAACCCTTCTGTTTACACTCTTGCAAGTTGCATGCTTTACTTTCCACTGCTGATATACTCTTGAATTGTGTTAAGATTGGTTGACTTGTGCTAAGTTAGCTAAAATCTGCCAAAGACTAAAATTGGGAAAATGATAAGTTTTTATTTGGTCAAGTAGTCTAATCACCCCCCCCCCTCTAGACATACTTTCGATCCTACAATTGCGTTACTACTCGGCCCATATTCAACGACACCTCACTGGCCAACAAGTGTACATCATCGAAAAAACACTGATCTCAAATTATATAACTTGAAAAAAGGAGATATACTCTGAACACTGGAGAATGGTGATGCCCTCATTTAGCCCACCAGTAGTTCGAGACAATTAACAGTTCAAAACAACTACATATACAACATTCAAACACTGACTAGTGACTACTACTGACATAAACAGCAAGACATGATAGTTCATAAGAAGTCTTGCTACACCACCAAAATGCACCCATCTGCAGTGCTCAGACTCTCATGATCCATACGAGAATGACACTCTAAACAGAAGCAACTATTACAAAGTAAGAGTGACATAGACGAGGATGACCAAATGACAAGGAATATGCATAACAAAAGGAAGAACTACCCATGCAGAACCAGCAGCAAAGACAACAAAGTAATTCGAAGAGGTGATCCAACACCATCATAATTTGCAGCCCTGCTTCAGCGACCAGTGATCCAGAGACACCAGTACTCCACCCTTTCGATGCAACAACCCAATTACCTATCAACCTGAAGGCTTGAACCACATCACTACCTGTCGTAATTGAGACATCCAAGGATCAAAGTTAATCCGGATGCCTTTGTCATTCTCACCATCTTTTGGCTGCAGGCTGTATCATTGACAATCAGGGGAGTTTGCTCCCGAACTCCTAGGGCTCGCCGTGTAGACACGTTTTTCCATAGCAAACAGAGCCTCTTTGCCATCAAGGTCCTTGCCAACGGTGATCTCCTGGCTAATCGGATAATTGGGTCCGAGAAACAGACAGTGTGAACCAAGGCTGTTTACCCGCCTCCAACTAAAAAATCCTAAAGGCCCCAACAAGCTGGTATCCTGCTCATAGACGTAACAACCACTATCCGGATACTCACATATTACACGGTGCTTGTATACAGTGGGGTTTTTGCAATATAAATTTTCTGGCTCATGTGTCCGAATGATCATAAGTCTTTTGCCGTCGTCTGGTCGAGCGAGGAACCAATTGTGCTTCCCTGTTTTTGGCAAAGGTGGTGTGATTACAAAGGGCAGTAACTGTAGGGACACTGCAACATATCAAAAAGGACAGGCATTGTTAATGTAAGATCAACATTGTTCAGAGTATGAGTAGGATAATGCAAGAAACAACATTGATATGTCCCTGTTGGTACTGGGAGGAAAATACAGGGAAATGTATACTGGGTTCGAAAATATAGAAGTGCCATGCATGGTTATACTCATGTTATCTCGCAATCAATTATTCACAGGAAACTACCATGTCATGCATGTTATGTAATCATGTTCTGTCCTCACAAACAAATTCTTCAAGGTAACTAACAGAGCATGCATTGTTATATACTCGTGTTCTGTGGGAATTTTTTTTGTGAGGATATTATTCTAGCCATCGATTGCTGAAGGGCAAATATAGGTATGTACACATGGTAAGCATTGTAGGATTTCACTACTTCCAAATATAGAGTTCTCCATATGCACATTTACTTCCCTAATGTATGGTTAGATGAAACCAACAGTGTGGTGTATGTTTCTACATCATGAAAATGAGGAAACTAACACGGCCATTGATACACACTCATATTTAGTAGTAGTATATAGATTACTGTAAAATAAGGATAATATCCATATATTCCTAATCGTTTGATTATTCAGGGTACAAATTGGCTGTAATGACATGGTCACAATTGCATGAATTAACTCATTTCAAATATAGCTGATTTACAACGTCTCTAATACATTGCCGTAGTTCTACTCAAATTCTGCTCAAACAGGGATATGCCAATCATCACAAAAAGTTCCAACAGTGTCATTGCGTCATCATTAACATGAGACGGAAACAACTTACACGCGCCGTTCTAGCAATACGTGGTGCCATCTGCTTTGTCGATCGCGTAGATGATGCTATTGTGTTCAATAGCATCACAGAAGTGTGTATTAGCTTTGACGAGGATCCACTGCGAGCTGAGTTGTCTCCAGCTATAGAAGGCACGGGCGTAAAGATAGGCGAGTCCGTGGTCGAACAAGGCAATTAGCTTGAAGTCTGCATAATTCGCATGTCATGTGAGCACTTGGCAGATTACAATCTTCTGCAAAACAAGGTATGTCCAACTGACGTGGTAATCTAGATGACTTGGACTGTGATGGTAATACTATATATAATCCAACGGAGGAAGGTTAATCTCATGGGAGGTCTGGAAGTTCACGAGCACCAAACTTTTACCGTCTTCTTTGAACGCAGCCATCCAGTGGGAGTTCATTCCGACCCAGTACATACCTGCCAAGAAGTTTCGGACGTTGGTGATTGGATCGATGTCGAGGGAAATGATGTATGGCAACGCACTACATACCTGCAAAGAAGTTTCGGCTAATGGAGATCGGATTGAAGTTGAGGGTCATCATGTACGCCTCCATATCATGGCGAGCCAATCTCGCAAGACCAGATAGCAGCAAGCAGGGTGTCTTGAAAAGCTTAGGCCTCGCTTTGACGATGGCCGTGTGCATGTCCCTCGAGTATGCAGCCAGCCGCAGGGCGCTCAACATATCCATACATGAACAATAGATGTCGAGGATGTCACCGGGGAGATTGCTCCAATCGCAGCTCATATGGACGCTGCGTGGTTCGCGTTCGGCCATGGTGGAGTTTGGAAGGTGGGGGTTTTGGGGGCTTGATTTACGGGGGAGAAGGCTGTCGGTGCTGGACCGACTAGCGAGGGAATAGTGGTACTGGGGGAGGCGAGTGAGGCGACGGTACACGGGGGCACAGTGAGATGGAGACGGAGACGGAGAAGGAGATGGAGATCGAGTGGTGCTATGGGAGGGGAGAGGGAGACGAGGCGAGGCGCCAATGTGCTGTACAGCGGTGGTGGCAGACTGCACAATGCACAGGGTGAGGCTGACATTGGTAACCCGAACATGCCGCCTCGCCTGGACTAGTGTCAGGTGCAGGGTGTTGTCACTTCACTTTGAGGACCGGATGAATAGTATTTTGACCATCAAGTGTACCACAGTTGTACTACTACTAGTAGTAGGAACATGAGTACTCTAGTATTGTATAGCGGAAATAGGTCTCCCGTGCTAGCATGCCTGTTCACTTCATCGTTCAGGTATCATCCATATTGCGAGCAGAACCAAATTCTCATGCATGCCCAATCAACGCCCTGCCGCGATGCATGCAGTGGTCGTTCTGGTGCATCAAGGACGGCATGCAGATCGTTCCACACTTGAGAAGAGGAAAAATGGAAAGGTAGAACGTGGCAGCAGAGGAAGAGAACGCTGGCTAACGAGGCTGGGAGGGGATCGAGCAGGAAGTTAATGCTCCACGCCTAAAGGTTTTTGGAAAACCTGATTTTCATAAGGTGACTTATACTCACCTAAACGGAGGGAGTATTCCTTAACCACAGAATGTTGTGTCTTCCACTCATGCGCCAATATCCATCTGAACTAGCTATTACACATTTTTTTATCTGTTTGCATAGGTCCCACCTATCAGGAAGGATGGTCACGTACACGAACATGTACGACTCATCAGTCTACCCGCATAGCCTTTTCGTTTAGTCTACCTAGCAGTCTAATCAACTGCCTGCACGCCACTTCTTCCATTTACTTCTCCATCGGGAACCGATTCTCCTCGACTTCTTCACCTCCCCTTCGTCTTCATTTGCATCCAAACTCCACTTCGTTCACATTGTTTTAACATCTTTAAATAATCATCTACTACTTCAGTTAGACTAGTGATACGTCTCCGTCGTATCTACTTTTCCAAACACTTTTTCCCTTGTTTTGGACTCTAACTTGTGTGATTTGAATGGAACTAACCCGGACTGACGCTGTTTTCAGCAGAATTGCCATGGTGTTGTTTTTGTGCAGAAAATAGAAGTTCTCGGAACGACCTGAAACTCCATGGAATGTCTTAGGATAATTAATAAAAAATCCTCGCAAAAGAAGAAGACCAGGGGGCCCACACCCTGTCCACGAGGGTGGGGGGGGGCCTAGGCGCGGCCCCCTACCTCGTGGGCCCCCTGGTGGCCCTCCAACGCCAACTCCAACTCCATATATTGGCCTTCGGGGAGAAAAAAATCAGAGAGAAGAAATCATCGCGTTTTACGATACCGAACCGCCACAAGCCCTAATCTCTCTCGGGAGGGCTGATCTGGAGTCCGTTCGGGGCTCCGGAGAGGGGAATTCATCGCCGTCGTCATCATCAACCATCCTCCATCACCAATTTCATTATGCTCACCGCCGTGAGTCAGTAATTCCATCATAGGCTTGCTGGACGGTGATGGGTCGGATGAGATTTATCATGTAATCGAGTTAGTTTTGTTAGGGTTTGATCCCTAGTATCCACTATGTTCTGAGATTGATGTTGCTATGACTTTGCTATGCTTAATGCTTGTCACTAGGGCCCGAGTGCCATGATTTCAGATCTGAACCTATTATGTTTTCATGAATATATGTGAGTTCTTGATCCTATCTTTCAAGTCTATAGTCACCTACTATGTGTTATGATCCGGCAACCCCGAAGTGACAATAATCGGGACCACTCTCGGTGATGACCTTAGTTTGAGGAGTTCATATATTCACTATGTGCTAATGCTTTGTTCCGGTTCTCTATTAAAAGGAAGCCTTAATATCCCTTTGTCGGGGAAACTGATCCATGAACACCTATGGGACCAGCGGACCGAGTCCCTTTCGGTTCGGCGGGGGGCGGAGATCGCACGAAGAGCAGATCGAGGCGAAGCACACGAGCAATTTACCCAACTTCAGAGCTCTCCGGAGAGATTACACTCCTACTGCTGCTTGTCTGATTGTATTGAGTTCTTGCTCGGGTGCGCTGAGTGCTACAGTACACATGAGACCGAGCGTGAGTGTTTTCTGGTTTCGAACCCCCATTCTACGTTGCGCATGGGCCTCCTTTTATATGCTCAAGGGGTCACCGACAGGTGGCAACGTAGACAAGGGTAAAAATGGAAAAGGAGTTGCGGTTGGTACAACTACCTGTACAGTGTATCCTACCTAACCCTGACGGCAGGGGACAAAGGTATTAAATGCCCGTCTACGTCGCCCAAACAGTGCAGAAAGGGACCGTCAGGGACGCCACCGCTTGCCACGATGGCAATCTTGTCAGCGTCGCATGCCACTGCGCACCGCTGGCTGCACAGCCTCCCGCCACGCGCGCCTGGGAAGGCCCCAGGGCGACACGTTGGCGGATGCGCTGGAGCACAGGTACAGAGTGGTCGCTTGCCGCGGCAAGCGCCTTGCCGCGGTCGTTGTCTTGTCACGTCCGGAAGCTTGTCGCTCACCGGGCCTTGCCGGGACACGCGGCGCGTCGCGGCAAGTTCCTTGAAATGCCTTGGTTGGCCTTCCCGGCAAGCTCCTCTTGCCGGGGCCTTGTCTCCTTGGCTTGAATACTTTGTTCTTGAATGGCTCCAAAGGAACCACGGAGGACCTTGGCGGTCACCCGGCAAGCCTTGTCGCGGGGCGCTGCGACTGCCCGTGCACAAGTTCGGGATACTAGGGTACCCCTACTCTAGTACACCGACAGGAGCCCCCGGGCCTGGGCCACACACGGTGCCGAGCGCTGTTGGGCCAGGCCCAAAACAGGGCACGGGCACACGCGGCCTGGGTTACGCCGTATCTTACTCCGTATCCACCGCGCTCTCCCCCAACGGCACGCGTCGAATGCGGCGTCGTGGGAGAGATCGTGGGTGGTTTCTTTATTCGGAAGGACGAACTGTCCGCCCCCTCCCTCTTTATAAGCAGAGGAAACAGGGGTAGTTCGCCCATCTCACCGGTTGTTACTCCATTTTCACAAATCTCCGCCGCTCCCCCCTTCTTCTCGAAGCTGAAAGGGAGCAGCGCTCCGCCCCCCATTGCCACCAGCACCACCAACACCGTCGATCTCCCCCACCACCTCCGCCACGGCTCCGAAAGCTGACAAGGGGAAGGGCGTGAAGTCGGCCGAGGCGCAGCGGCTCGCGGCGCTGCGAAAGGAGCGGGCCATCTTCCCCCCTCAGCTTGACGCAATGGAGCTGAGGGAGTACTACTACCTCTTCTGGTCGACGGAGACACGAGCGCATCCGCGCACGAAGGTACTCCCGGCTACCGCTTCGAGACTGGCTCCGAACGGGTATCCCTTCTTCGCGCTGTTCTTCTACTGCGGGCTCTGCCCGCCCTTCTCTGAATTCTTCTGCGACATCATGAACACCTACGGGTTCCGCCTCCTTGATTTCACCCCCAACGCCGTTCTGACCATGGCAGTTTTCGCACATCTCTGCGAAAACTTTGTCGGAGTCCATCCAAACGTAGCCCTTTTCCGCCACTTCTTTATGCCCCGGGTTGAGAGAGGAGAGCCTCTTGCCGGCGGGATCGCCTGGATCTCGAGAGTCGTCAAGAAAGAAGCTTATCTTGAGGGAGAGCTCCGTAGCAAGTGGGAGGAATGGAGAGCAGGCTGGTGCTGGATTGTCGAGGAGAACCCACAGCCATTTACTGCCCTGCGCCAAGCCCCAATAGTACGTGGCAACGATTGGAGCAACGTGGCCCCGGAAGACGATATGCTGAAGATTGCCGTCACCCGTATCCTTCGCCTCAGGCTTGCCGGGCTCACTGTAGGCGCTGTTGGCGCAGATTTTCTTTGCCGCCGCATCGCCCCTCTCCAGGAGAGGAGGAGACCCGCCTAGGAGTTCCAGAACTCGGCGGATATCATGAGGCTGCGTCCGGGCCTAAACTTCAACTTCACCATCCTGGAGCTGGACGCGATGCTCCTGGAGCTGTTCAAGCGCGATCCTCAACATCCATTCATGTTGCCGAGGAGTGTGGTTCCGTTGTGCAACAACTCCTCGCTCGACCGCATCCGCGCAATGATGCCGCTGTGCGACTCACACGGAATCGTGCCGACTTGGCAAGAGCCTGCAGACGACGTCGTGCGGGATTTCTTTGACGGCTTGGTAGAAGTGCCGGTCCGCGCTGATGAGCAGAAGAGCCTCACCCGCGACACCACCGATGATGAGATGCAGCGCATCGCCACTAGGCTGGAAGAGGCGGCAGCAGCCGCTGCTGCGGGCGTGTTTGGATTCACCGTGGAGGAGGCAGAGGCAGCAGAGGCAGCAAGCCTTGCCGAGCGGGAGGAGTTTGCCGGCGAGGAAGAGCTTGTCGGGCCTGAAGAGGAGCCGAGTGAGCCTGGCGAGGGAGAGCTCGTCGGACCCGAACCTTCAGACAGCTTGCCGCAAGTGGAGCCCCCAGCTCCACCAAGAAGGCGTCTCCGCAAGGCCGCGGACGTAGCGGGGCAGCAGACGGGTCAACAGCCGCCGAGCCGCGTGACGCGCTCTACCGCGGCAAGCACTATTGCCGCGGGAGCGCCTCCCGCCGCTGCAGCAACTGGGGCGGGGTCTTCCCGGTCCACTGCTACTGCCCCTGCCAAGCGGGCAAGGGAACCTACTCCTCCGCCTTGTCGCGCCGGAGGCGAGCCGGACTTTGATCTCTCCGCGCTGAGCTCCGACGAGGAAGAAGAAGAGTAAGATTCTTCGCTGTTCTTGTAGCTCTTCAATTTTCGTTGTTTCGTCTTGTGTCTGATTTGCTTTACTCTGAACTCGTTCCTTTTCAGGACTCTGGCCCAGAGAGCGGCGAAGAGAGCCAAGGCCCCGGTGATTGTCATCGAGGACGATCCCACCGCGATGGCAGAGGACATGTCCGAGACCACCTTGTCGGACCCGGCAACCATTCCTCAAAGCAGCCCCCAGCGCAGCCCCCCACGTAAGTATATGGTTCACTTCATGCTGTCAGGCGCGTATGGGTGCTCTCTCTTTGCTGATATCTGACTGTTGGTTTGTGCAGGAGCGGAGCAGCCTCACTAGGAGAGCCCGGAAGCCGCTCCCGAAGTGCCATCTGCTTCGACTACACCGCCAAGGGAGGATTCCCCGGCAAGGGAGCGTTCTCCGGTAAGGGAGAATTCTCCGGCAAGGGACAGCTCTCCGGCAAGGGACAGCACCAGCGATCCTCCGGTGGTTGAGACCACGACTGCAGATACGGGTAATCCTCTTGCTTGAAAACTTCCCTTGGATTGTTCTTCTTCTGATTTTCTTTTTGAATATTCGCTTGACCTTTCTCCCCTCTTCGGTCGTCAGATCCACCTGCCACGGAGCTGATGGAAACCGAGGCCGCCGGCGAGGAGAACGCGCGCAGCAACAATGACGATGCCGCCGCCACCGAAGAAGAGGCCGGTGCTGATGATCCCGCCGGCAAAAACGCCGCCAAGGCTGCCGCCGCAGAAGCTGGCAAGGAATCCGGCGATCGCAATGACGACCCCGAGGCCGCAGGAGCGCCAGGCGCTGCACCGACCGCGGATCCCTCTGCCGCTGCTGCAGCGCCAGGCTCTGAAGAGCCCCAGCCTGGCGCCTATTTGAAGGCCGGCGATGGCGTCTTCATCAAGCTCCCCTGGGCATCGAGCTCCAGGGCGCCGGTCGAAGGAGAAACTTTTGACGAAGAGGTGCTCGCCTCCGCTGGGCTGGCGCTGGTCGACGCGCCAAGCAGTAGCAGCGACGAGCCTGAGGAGGAGCGGCTGCTGCGGAAGCTGCTGTCGCTCTACCGCGCTCGACAAGCCAAGCTGGAATCTCGAGAAGCGCTCGTCACGAGGGCGGGAGTGGACATTGAGAAGCGCGTGGAGGAGCTCCGGAGTCTCAGGCAGGAAACTCTCCGATCTCTGGCAGAGGAGCGGGAGCAAGTCGCCGAGGAGCGAAAAGCCTTCCTCCCCGCGAAGGCTGAAGTTGAAGAGCAACAACGGCTTGTCGCCGAAAATCTATTTGCGCAGGAGGGAGAGTTGGCGCAATGCAAGGTCAATCTTGACAGCCACGAGGAGGAGCTTGCCGCGCGCGAGCAAGCAATTGGCGGGGCTCTCAAGGAAGCGAAAGATGCTGCCGCAGTTGCCGAGGCCGCCAAGAAGGAGCTGGAGATGAAGGTGGTGCAGCTGGAGGCCGATCTCAAAGCGAGCGGCGAGGAGCTTGTCGTGCTCAAGCGTGAGCGTGAGAAGGACGCTGCCGCTCATGGTGAGCTGCAGGGTCTTCTCGCTGAGAGGAGCAAGGAGCTCAACGCCGCCAAGGATTCCAATGCAGATCTCGAGTTGAAGTTGGCTACTTTGACTCAGACGCTGGACGGCGCCAGGGAGCGGGAGGTGGCCTTGTCGGAGAAGATCAAGGCCGACGAGGCGCTGCTGGCGAGTGCTGCTGCCGCCCACGATGCTTTCAGGGAGACTGTGGAGCACTGGACCGAGGGTCTTGTGGATCTTGCCGCCGCCATCGACGGGGAGCTGGCGCAGCTAGGGATGGAGGATCTCGGGTACTCCTCCGACGAGCACCTCCAACCCAGCGCCAAGCTCAGCTTGTTCTTCAAAGGCGTGGCGACGGCCCTCCAGCGACTCCGGGAGAAGATCCCAAAGCAGCTGGCCGACGAGTCGCGCAAGATCTGCACAGGATCTCTCCAGAAGGTGCTGATGAAGGTGGCCTTCTGCAACCCAGGCCTCAACTTCACCAACGTCCTCAAGTCCTTGCCGCCGGATGCTGATCTGGAAGCGCTCAAGACCCTTATCGCACCCATTGTGGACAAGGTGAGCGTGATCAAGAGGGTTGAGGGCGATCGCGTAGATTAGGCCGCCCGTTTTCTCTTTTTCTTTGTCGCTGCTGGTCATATCATGAGAACAATCTATTAGAGCTGCGACAAGCTATCTTGTAATATAACTCTATTTTGGGTAGAGATTGCTGTGTTATTTCCTTTACTTGATTCCTTCCTTTGTATGTTTTTGCCCTACGCTTTTAGGGAACTTGTCGGTGCAGGCACCTGAGCCGTGAGCGCTGAGTGCGGGACGTCAGCAGCCTGCTGGCGGTGCCGCTTCCGACAAGAAACCTTGTCGCAACTAGTCGCAGCTCACTTAAGTTGTTGAGCGGACTCGAAACAAAGTAAGGGCGCAACTAGCTACGAGTTGGTTCCTCCGTGCACAGGTTTTCCATACAAAGTATGGTCGTTCGAGGAAGATAACTTAAAAATTTAAAACTGATTGCTCAAACTTTGGCAACTTAGCTTTTCTGTCGTTTGCTTTCCTGTAAGGCGAAACTTCCTTGAACGATGCCTGGTCCACACCATGGTCCACACCATTATATTCTCCTTTCCCCCTGGCAAACTTGTGTGCGAGGGAACCTTCCTTTCCTTTGAGAAAGAGAAAGAAGAGAAAATAAAGATATGGAGCCTTACGGCTCGTTATTGCTTACCGGGGGTAGGTGCTGCACAAAGTGTCAGATAACGCATGCAAAGTAAAAAAGCATGAAATTGACAAGATGTGCGGAGCACACGAGCTTTACTTATGCACGGGGTCTGCGCCCGGCTTTGTACAAAGGATTACATGCAACATCGGCAAGACTTGTACAAAAGGTGGTTGCCGGAACAGGTTCCAGCAACCGCGCCCTACGGGTAAAACTTACAAAGATGCTCAATGTTCCAGGAGTTGCTCACCGGAGTGCCATCATCGGTCTCAAGGCGGACAGCGCCAGACCTAGTGACTCGTTTCACCCGGTAAGGGCCTTCCCACTTTGGCGTCAACTTGTTGGAATTCTTGGCAGACTGAACGCACCGAAGAACAAGGTCGCCTTCCTCGAGACTTCTGGCATTAACTTTGCGGCTATGGTAGCGGCGCAAAGCTTGCTGGTATCGAGCAGCTCGTACAGCAGCCTGAAGACGGTCCTCCTCAAGGTGATCCGTATACGAGTTCCGTGGGGAGAACTGCCTCTGCTCCATAGACTAGAGCAAAAGGTGTCTGGCCAGTGGCTCGATTTGGCGTCGTCCTGATCGACCAAAGAACCACCGGCAGCTCCTCGATCCAGTTCCTTCCGCACTTGCGCAGCCTGTCGAAAGTCCTGGTCTTGAGCCCGCGCAGCACTTCAGCATTTGCCCTCTCCGCTTGACCGTTGCTTCTCGGGTGAGCAACAGAAGCAAAGCAGACCTTGGCGCCAAGATCTTGGACGTACTGCATGAAGGTGCGGCTCGTGAATTGTGTGCCGTTGTCGGTGATGATCCTGTTAGGGATTCCGAAATGGCAAACAATTGACCTGAAGAACTTGACTGCTGACTGTGCTGTCACCTTCCTCACTGGTTCCACTTCTGGCCACTTTGTGAACTTGTCGATTGCAACGTACAAGTACTCAAAGCCCCCAACAGCTCGGGGAAAGGGGCCGAGGATGTCGAGCCCCCAGACTGAAAATGGCCAGGATAAAGGGATCGTCTGGAGAGCTTGAGCTGGCTGGTGTATCTGCTTGGAATGGAACTGGCCCGCTTCACACTTGGTTACTTGTGCAGTTGCATCCTGGAGGGCTGTCGGCCAAAAGAAGCCTTGTCGAAATGCTTTGCCGGCAAGTGCTCTTGCGCCAATGTGGTGACCACATATGCCTCCATGTATCTCTGCCAACAGCTTTTGTCCGTCTTCCCGATGAATACACTTCAATTTCACACCGTTGAGTCTTCTTCTGTATAGTGTGTTGTCGACAAACTGGTACATACTTGATTGCCGGGCTACTCTTTCCGCTTCTTCTTGCTCTTCAGGAAGTTCTCCTGTCTGAAGGAAAAAGACAATCTGCTGCGCCCATGCTGGAGCTTGCGGCTCGACAACAAGGACTAAAGGCACATCTGCTACTGCGGGAACATCCGCCTCTACGGCGAGAACCTGCATCTCAGCCGGAGCTTGATGTTCCCCGGCAAGCTTGCCGGAGCAAAACTTGTCGGGAGTGTCTGCTTCAACGGAACAAGCCCTAGGGCTTGCCGGAGCAGACTGCTCCTCAGCACCCTTGGTGTTGATTTTGACGACCTTCTTGGCGGCGGCTTCGGGGAGCTCTGCCGGAAAATAGTCACCAGAAATCGACTTTCTCTTCTTGCTCTGTCCGGTTGATGGTGTTACAGACGGTTGAGTCAGCTTGAGCACAAAGATCCCTGGTTCCACAGGCAACTTAAGTGCAGCGCACTTTGACAGGCCATCGGCAATGTCGTTCTGAGCTCTTGGAACATGTTCCATCTGCAGGCCGTCAAAGTGCTCTTCTAGCTTTCTCACTTCATCAACGTAAGCTTCCATCAACGGACTCTGATAATTCTTGTTCACTTGGCGGACGACAAGCTGTGAGTCACACCTGACAATGAGCTTCTTAATCCCAAGGTCTGCTGCGATCCTGAGACTGGCAAGCAAACCTTCATACTCTGCAGTATTGTTCGTTGCTTGCTCCTTGGGAAAGTGCATTTGGACTACGTACTTGAGGTGCTCTCAGGTGGGTGCGACAAGTAGCACGCCCGCACCGGCGCCTTGCAGTGAGAAGACACCATCAAAGTACATCAGCCACTCTTTGCTTGCTTCCTTGACGGGGATGCTCATTTCTGGAATTTCTTCATCTTGTGTCGGCGTCCATTCTGCTATGAACTCTGCCAATGCTCTGCTTTGTATAGTTGAAGTGCTCTCAAACCTGAGGCCAAAGTTTGACAGTTCCAGTGCCCATTCGACAATCCTGCCTGTTGCTTCTGGATTTTGCAGTATCCTCTTCAGCGGAAAACGAGTGACGACTGTGATCTCATGTGCTTGGAAGTAATGGCGCAGCTTTCTTGAGGCCATGAGAAGGCCGAAAAGCAATTTCTGCACACCAGAGTACCTTGACCTAGCCCCCTGTAGAAGGGAACTGACAAAGTAAACTGGGCGCTGCACCATTCTCTTCTGCATCTTCTCATGCTCCTGCGTAGATCCATCTTTGTCGGGACCAGAGCTTGCCGGTGAAGTCCCTTGCTTGTCGCTGGATGCCTCTGCCGTGGTTGCTGGCTCATCATCTGCCTCCCTCTCCGCTACTAACGTAGCACTAACCACTTGATTGGTTGCTGCTATATACAGCAGCAAGTTTTCTTGTGGCTTAGGTGCGACAAGTGTTGGAGTGGAGGACATGTATCTCTTTAAGTCCTGAAGCGCTGCCTCCGCTTCCGGAGTCCATTTCATTGGACCTGCCTTTTTCAATATTTTGAAAAATGGCAGTGCGCGCTCAGCAGACCTAGAGATAAACCTGCTGAGAGCAGCCACGCAACCGGCAAGTCTTCGTACATCCTTGACGCGCTTCGGTGCTTCATCTGCTCAATGGCCTTGATCTTGTCGGGATTGGCTTCAATTCCCCGCTGAGACACGAAGAACCCGAGAAGCTTGCCGGAGGGGACTCCAAACACGCACTTCTCGGGGTTAAGCTTGAGGTTGATCTTGCGCCGATTTGCAAAGGTTTCGTCTAAATCTTGAATCAGAGTTGCCTTGTCCTTGCTCTTGACCACTATGTCATCCATGTAGGCTTCCACATTTCTGTGCATTTGTGGCTCAAAAGCGTGATGGACTACCCTTGCAAATGTTGAACCGGCATTCTTTAAACCGAAGGGCATCCGTACGAAACAGTATGTGCCACACGGGGTGATGAATGCGGTCTTCTCCTCATCCTCTTCTGCCATGAAGATCTGATGGTATCCTGAGTATGCATCAAGAAATGAAAGCAAGTCACATCCGGCCGTGGAGTCAACAATCTGGTCAATGCGTGGCAAGGGAAATGGGTCTTTGGGACAAGCTTTATTGACATCGGTAAAGTCGATACAAAGCCTCCATTTCCCGTTTGCCTTACGCACGACTACATGATTGGCCAACCACGTAGGATGGAGCACTCCTTTGACAAGGCCTACTGCTTCCAATTTCTTGATTTGTTCTGCAATGAATTCTTGGCGCTCCACTGCCTGTTTCCTGACTTTCTGCTTGACGGGCCGCGCATGAGGACAGACGGCAAGATGGTGCTCGATTACTTTCCTGGGAACACCGGGGATGTCAGACGGCTGCCACGCAAACACGTTGACATTCGCCCGCAGGAAAGCAACGAGCGCGCTTTCCTATTTAGGGTCAAGAGTGGCACTGATGGTGAAGGTACCACCAGTGCCGTCCTCCTTGGCGGACACCTTCTTGGTCTCTGGTGGAGCTGCCATTGTCTTCTTACACTTGCCGGTGGAGCTCGATGGTGCGTCCTCGACGGTAGCGCAGCACTCCGAAGAGGTGCGTTTGCCGGAGTGGGCATCAGAGCTCTTGCCGGACTTGGTCTTGTTCTTCGCCCTGGGAGCTTCAACGGCAAGTGACTTGCGATCTGTTGCTACTGCTGCTTCCCGGTAGATTTTGTCGGTGCAAATAAGAGCATCCTTCTTGTCGCCAGGGACAGAGATGACACTTATCGGGCCTGGCATCTTCAGTACAATGTATGCATAGTGAGAGGCTGCCATGAATTTGGCGAGCGCTGGACGGCCGAGTATCCCATTGTAAGGTAATGGAAAATCAGCAACGTCAAAAGTGACCCTCTCAGTCCTGAAGTTCAACTCGCTGCCAAATGTCACCGGCAACGTGATCTTTCCCGTCGGCTTGCTCCTTCCCGGATGGATTCCTTGGAATGTGTCGGTCTCTTCGAGCTCGCTATCAGGGATCTGGAGTTTCTGGAGTACCGCGGAGGAGATCAAGTTTAATCTGGCCCCGCCGTCAACTAGCATCTTAGTGACTTTGAGGTTGCGGATAGTTGGTGAAACCAACATCGGCAAGAACCCGACCGCAGTTATGCGATCAGGGTGGTCCTCAATATCAAAGATGATAGGCGTGCTGAACCATTTCAGAGGTTTGCGTGACTCGACGGGTGGTTCTGCTGCATTGACTTCCCGCGCCCACTGCTTGAGCTGGCGGTGTGAAGTATGCAGAGAAGCACCGCCGTCAACGCACAGGACCTCTGTGGCTTTCTGGAACTCCTGCTCATCGGTCTCGTCATCATCCATATCTTCATCGTCGTCGTCATCTTCATCCTTGTCGCGGCCGCGGGGAGGTCTGTCTCCTTGCCATTGCTTGGCCTTGCCGCGGCGTCCTCCTCGGCCGGGACGTTTCTTGCCAGCTCCTCCAGCACCTTCCTGGGCTTTCTCCTTGTCGCGTCGCTCGTATTCAGCCTTTTGCTGCTCGACAAGCTGCTCGACCTTCTTGCAGCTCTGGAGGTCATGGCCCTTGGTGCGGTGGATCTTGCAGTACTGCTTGTTGGAGCCGTCCTGCTTGTCGGCGACCGCCACAGCCTGGTAGTTGGTGCCCGCGGCAATCTCCTTGCCAGAGCTACCGGCTTTGGCTTTCTTGCCGGACTGCTCAACGATTAGCACTTCTTTGCCTTTCTTCTTTCTGTTGTTCCGCCGCCCGTTTCTCTTTGCCGGGGCAGTCTCCTCACTATCAGATCCTCCTGCTCCTGTATTCTCTCCGGGGAGTCTCCTCCCTTCCTCAGCACGTGCACACTTGTCGGCCAGGGCGTATTGCTCACTGACGTCTCTGATCTTGCACATCGCCATCTCCTCCCGCATCCTGCGGTTCCTCACTTTCTGAAGGAACGCGCTGATCACCGCGGCAGGGTGGACATCTGGGATGTTGTGCTGTACGCGGCTGAATCTCTGAATGTACTTGCGCAGGGGCTCTCCTTCCTTCTGGGCGAGCAGATGAAGGTCACTCTCTTGGCCATGAGGCTTGTGGCCGCCCGTAAAGGCGCCGACAAACTGATGGCACAGGTCTGCCCAGGAGGATATGGAGTTGTCCGGCAAGTGCATGAGCCAGGATCTGACATTGGGCTTGAGCACCAGCGGGAAGTAGTTGGCAAGGATCTTGTCGTCTCGTCCCCCGGCAGCTTGCACCGCAATGGTGTAGATGCTGAGGAACTCCGACGGATGCGACTTGCCGTCGTACTTCTCTGGTACATCTGGCTTGAAATTCTTCGTGTTGGGCTACTGGACTTGCCGCAGCTCACGAGTGAACGCAGGGCAACCTACCGCGTACGGCAAGTCGCCTGGTTCCCCTGGTGCATGCATGTCGACAGAGGGCCCAGCGCGCTGGTCTGATCGACGCCGCGCTTCTCTTTGGCGCTCGATGCGAGTACGAGCGTCTTCTTGCTGTCGTTCGCGAAGAACTTGGCGCTGACCGCGACGAGCTCGTGGATCCGATGATGCGGTGGAGTCGCTGTCGAGGTGGATCTGACGAGTCGGCGATCTTGGCCTTCGGGGTGGAGAGTGCATGGTGGTTGCACCTCCACCGTTTTCGTCGCAACCGGCTCGTGCCTGATGGTCCTGCCGCGGCAGCGATGCACTCGGCTGCCGTGGAGTGTCGCCGTTGGCGAAGACGATGAGACTCTGAATGGTGGCCCTCCATCCGTCGATCTTGTCTTCCGTTGGAGGGTAATCCAGGAGCAGTTGAGCTCGTGCCAAAGCTTCTGCTGGAGTGGTGGGAGGCAGTGGCGAACGGTGCGAGGAGCGGGATATGCTCGGACTTCTAACTATGTTAGAAGGAGCAGTATCCCGTCCAGGCGACCGTGCCTCGCTCATGCCAGCATGTTAGCGTGCATGCTGGTCTTGAGCACCCCAAGATCCACCAGCTCGATCTTGGCTCAACAAACGTATGGTACTGCGAGTACCATGACGCTGTCGGTCTTGCGCCTCCTGAGATGGGCGCGGAACATGTACGGACGCCGAGGTCTGCGCAGCCTTGTCCTTGGACCTGGCAGCATCGTCAGCTCCCTCGTCGATGTCCGTTCTTCCGCCGGCGTCTTCCCCACCACTCATTTGCTCCGGTGGTGGTGGGATTGACGTGGACGGAACGGCTGCCGCCGAAGTCTTCTTCTTCGGTGGCATGTCGATGAAGAAGATGAAGATCTAACTCGTGTGCACGCCGGATTAGGTTCACACAATCTCGATGCCCCCAACCTGGCGCGCCAAAGATGTCGGGGAAACTGATCCACGAACACCTATGGGACCGGCGGACCGAGTCCCTTTCGGTTCGGTGGGGGGCGGAGATCGCACGAAGAGCAGATCAAGATGAAGCACACGAGCAGTTTACCCAGCTTCGGAGCTCTCCGGAGAGATAACACTCCTACTGCTGCTTGTCTGATTGTATTGAGTTCTTGCTCAGGTGCGCTGAGTGCTACAGTACACACGAGACCGAGCGTGAGTGTTTTCTGGTTTCGAACCCCCATTCTACGTTGCGCATGGGCCTCCTTTTATATGCTCAAGGGGTCACCGACAGGTGGCAACGTAGACAAGGGTAAATATGGAAAAGGAGTTGCGGTTGGTACAACTACCTGTACAGTGTATCCTACCTAACCCTGACGGCAGGGGACAAAGGTATTAAATGCCCGTCTACGTCGCCCAAACAGTGCAGAAAGGGACCGTCAGGGACGCCACCGCTTGCCACGACGGCAATCTTGTCAGCGTCGCATGCCACCGCGCACCGCTGGCTGCACAGCCTCCCGCCACGCGCGCCTGGGAAGGCCCCAGGGCGACACGTTGGTGGATGCACTGGAGCACGGGTACAGAGTGGTCGCTTTCCGCGGCAAGCGCCTTGCCGCGGTCGTTGTCTTGTCACGTCCGGAAGCTTGTCGCTCACCGGGCCTTGCCGGGACGCGCGGCGCGTCGCGGCAAGTTCCTTGAAATGCCTTGGTTGGCCTTCCCGGCAAGCTCCTCTTGCCGGGGCCTTGTCTCCTTGGCTTGAATACTTTGTTCTTGAATGGCTCCAAAGGAACCACGGAGGACCTTGGCGGTCACCCGACAAGCCTTGCCGCGGGGCGCTGCGACTGCCCGTGCACAAGTTCGGGATACTAGGGTACCCCTACTCTAGTACACCGACACCCTTAGTTTCCAATAGGACCCCGCTGCCACGGGAGGGTAGGACAAAAGATGTCATGCAAGTTCTTTTCCATAAGCACGAATGACTATATTCGGAATACATGCCTGCATTACATTGATGAACTGGAGCTAGTTCTGTGTCACCCTATGTTATGACTGTTACATGATGAACCACATCCGGCATAATTATCCATCATTGATCCGGTGCCTACGAGTTTTCCATATACTAGTTCTTGCTTATTTACTTTTCCTTTATTACTATTACAATCATTACAAAATACCAAAAACATTACTTTTGCTGTCTTTACTTTTGTTACCATTATCACCACTATTATATTACCTTGCTACTAAACACCTTGCTGCAGATACTAAGTTTCCAGGTGTGGTTGAATTGACAACTCAGCTGCTAATACTTGAGAATATTCTTTGGCTCCCCTTGTGTCGAATCAACAAATTTGGGATGAATACTCTACCCTCGAAAACTATTGCGATCCCCTACACTTGTGGGTTATCAAGACCTTTTTCTGGCGCCGTTGCCGGGGAACATAGCTCTATTCTTTGAGTCACTTGGGATTTATATCTGCTAGATAGTATGAAGAACTTGAAAGGTGCTAAGACTAAGATTTTGCCCTCAACTACGAGGGGAGGTAAGGAACTGCCATCTAGCCTTGCACTAGATTCTCCTTCTGTTATAAGTAAGCTTGCGACACCTAAACCTGCTACTGCTATGAATTCTGATATGTCGCATGTTATTGATGATGCCACTTCTGCTATGCACGATATTTATGATGAAACCACTTCTATGCTTGATACTTGTCACATCCCTGGTCCTGTTATGCACTAGGCTAGGCCTCATGTGAGCATCATGTTTTAATTCAAATGAAATTTGAATTGAGGGATTTTCAAAGCCTCAGAAACCTTCTAAAAATGATCAACATTAAAATCTTCTCAAAGAAGTCCAAGAAAATGTTCCTCTTAGTCTCTGAAAATATTGCAAAGAGGTAAAACTCAAAACAATATTTTTGGTATCTCAGAGTTAATTATTTTGGGCCATTTGAATTAATCCAATAACTATTTGCTTTGGATTTATATTTAATATATATTAAATATGACTCCAAATAATTCTGGAAGTTTGTGAGTGGCTTTGTATATATTTTAGCAAGCCACATAAAAATCTATAGAATTTATTAAAATGATTTAGTGTCTAAAACTAAATCAAAACAAACTACAGAAAATAGAAAACAGAATTAAATAGAAATAAAAGCAGAGAGGAGAGAAAACTTACCTGGCGCTCACCTCTCAGCCCACCTGGCCCAGCTCCTCCAGCGGCCCGGCCCATCTCCACTCCCCCCCTGTCGCCTTCCTCCTCTGCCAGGAGGACGGGCACGCGCCCGGCGCGCGCGGCCATGCGCCTCGGCCACCTCCTGCTTCCCCTGGCCACCTCCTGCTTCCTCCTCGACGCCCCGGCGACGCCACGCACCTCCCTGCCTCTCTCCCTCACTCTCCCGCGTCCTCATCCTCTCCCCTGGACCCCTCTCTCCTGCCACCGAGCACGCTCACCGCCGCCGCTCGCTGCTGCCATGGCCACAGCCACTGCCCCGCCTTGCCGTTGCACTCCCGAGCTCCGCCAGTCCTCCCTCGTCCTCCTCGTCGTCTCACGCGACCAGAAGAGCCCCTGGATGCCGCTAGCCTCGCCGTTCCCCTCCTCGGCCACCGAGGATCGCCGTCGTCAAATTCGTCGCCGTTCGGCCTTCCCCGAGCCCGCCGTCCACCTCTACCCGATCCACGTGAGCTCCTCCGTCGTTTCCCCCTCTCCCCTGACTCGTTTTCTTCCTCTAACACCGACAACCGTCGGAGCCGAGAGCTCTTCGCCGCCGGCCATGTCGCCACCGTAGCCACGGTTGCCTAGAGCTGCAACCGAGCACGCAGCCGTGCTCAGTGCACCCCCAGGAGGCCATAGCACCCATCCGCACCCTCTGCTGTGCTTCCTAACGCCGACTCCGAGCTCACCCGAACTCCGGCCGCCGCCTTGGAGCTCGCCGTCGTCAGCTCCGGCCTCCCCACGGCCCAGCAACTGCACCATTCGACGCGCGGGAGCAAGGGCTCTCCAACGAGCCCAAGCACGACCTCGCCCGTGCCCTGTAGCGTGTTTCCGACGGCCGCCACCGTTCCGGGCCTCGCCGGCGTCGAGACGCCAGTGGGGTTGACCCACTTGACCACGGCGGAACCCCCCCTGGGTCGATGACAGGTGGGGCCAGCCCCTGTTAATTAGTTTAGGTGTTAGATTAGTTAATACTAATTAAGTTAGTTAATCATTTAAGCCACTGACATGTGGGCCCAGCCCTGCTGACATTTTCGTTAGTATTAGTTTAACCCTAATCAACTCAGTTAACTAACCTGTGTCACTAACGTGTGGACCCCACACGTCAGGTTTGACCCGAGCCAGCCCAGTTGACCTGCTGACGTCATAGTGACGTGGTGCTGACACCATAATTCATTTCTGGATTTATTATTATTCAGGAAATTCCAGAAAATGCCTAAAACTTCTAAAATTCATAGAAATTCAACCGTAACTCCAAATTAAATAAATTATATATGAAAAATCATCAGAAAAATTCAAGGAATCCATCTGTACCATTTTCATGCATGTTAGAACAACTTATAGCTGCTGTATAGCACAAATCAATTAAATGGCATTTGAATAATCACATATGGAGTTTGAATTTGAATCTTGTATTCAAACCAACCCTATTTAACTTGTTGCTAGATGCATTAGCCCAAAACACATTCATTTTGCCATGTCATGATCATGCATCATATTGTGCATTGCATTGATTGTGTTCCCTTCTGTGTTGCCGGTATTTGTCCCCTCTTGATAGACGTGATACCGATGATGTGATCGTTGACACTGATGAAGACTCAATGCTATCTTCAGAAGTGCCAGGCAAGCAAAACCCCCTTGTTCATTCCGATACAAACCCACTCTCTCGCTCCTGCTCTCTTTTACTGCATTAGGACAACAACGATTCATCTGTTACCCGCTGCGGTAGCTAAACCCCTTTATCCTCTGCATGACCTGTCATTCCACAGTAATTAGATGAAACCCACTAGCATGAGTAGGAGTTGTTTGAGCCCTGTTGTGCCTACTCATTCTTGCTTGTTTGTCATGCCTGCTACTGCTTAGAGTTGTGTCAGGTCTGATTCATCGGGAATGGATCAGAGGTGTGTGAACATGTCCTACCATTGAGAGCTAAGTGTGTGAACACGATTTGGTAAAGGTAGCGGTGAGAGGCCATGTAGGAGTACATGGTGGGTTGTCTCATTGCAGCCGTCCTCAGGAACTGAGTTCTGTGTTTGTGATCCATGATTCAGCTACTACCACGCATTGGGCCCGAAACCAATGGACCCTCTCGGCTTCTTAATCACCCTTGTCCTCTGTCCAGGAGTTGCAAGTAGTTTCTGGTGTTTGTAGTATGCTGGAGGCCGTGGGCAGCGCTGACCGTAGGGGTGGGCTGTGATGCGGTAGGCACGTGGCCGGGTATACCGGGCGCCCGTTTGGTGTCACGGAACCCTGTTCACATCGTTTGGGGCTGTGAGCGAAACTCCGGCCGGATCTCCTCATGGATGGAACCCGAATAGGCGATAAACCTGGACTAGAGACTTGAGTGTTTAGGCAGGCCGTGGCCGACACCCACGTCGGGCTTCCGCTTGAAGGTTGCCGAGTACATGTCGTGTAAACGGCGGTAAGTGGTGAGAGCGTGTGTGAAGAAGTACACCCCTGCAGGGTTAACATCATCTATTCGAATAGCCGTGTCCGCGGTAAAGGACTTCTGGGTTGCTTATATCAGTTCATAGACAAGTGAAAGTGGATACTCTAAAATACGCAAGATAAGCGTGAGTGCTATGGATGGCGTTCTCGTAGGGAGACGGGAGCGGATCCATAGTGGTGTATTGATATGGTGAATATGTGGACTCGTGTGCGCCACCTCAAAAGAGTTACTTGCAGTCGTAGTTCAGGATAGCCACCGAGTCAAAGCTGGCTTGCTGCAGTTAAACCCCACCATCCCCTTTGTTGATAATGATGCATATGTAGTTAGTTCTGATGTAAGTCTTGCTGGGTACATTTGTACTCACGTTTGCCTATTTTATGTTTTTGCAGAGAGACCTCAGTCTCGCTAGTAGTTCCGCGTGGTCTTCGACGTTTAGCTTGTTACCTCAGCTACGATCTTGTGCCCTCGGCAGGATCTGGTAGATAGTCAGGCTTCTCAGCCTTTTTCATTTATAGATGTCTGTACTCAGACATGATAGCTTCCGCTTGTGCTTTGACTTGTATGCTCTGATTGTTGGGTCATGAGACCCATGTTTGTAATATCTCGCTCCTCGGAGCCTAATGAATAAATACTTGAGTCGTAGAGTCATGTTGTGATGCCATGTTGTATTTGCACATATCGAGCATATTGTGTGTATGTTATTGAAATGCTTGGTATGTGTGGGATCTGACTATCTAGTTGTTTATCTTTAGTAGCCTCTCTTACCGGGAAATGTCTCCTAGTGTTTCCACTGAGCCATGGTAGCTTGCTACTGCTCCGGAACACTTAGGCTGGCCGGCATGTGTCCTTCTTCGTTCCTGTGTCTGTCCCTTCGGGGAAATGTCACGCGATGAATACCGGAGTCCTGTAGCCGCTACAGCCCGGTTCACCGGAGTCCTGCTAGCCCAGTGCTACAGCCTGGATTCACTCGCTGATGACCGACACGTTCGATGCTGGGTCATGGATGCCTGTCCCTGTAAGTCTGTGCCACTTTGGGTTTACGACTAGCCATGTCAGCCCGGGCTCCTTATCATATGGATGCTAGCGACACTGTCATATACGTGTGCCAAAAGGCGCAAACGGTCCCGGGCAAAGGTAAGGCGACACCCGTGGGAATACCGTGCGTGAGGCCGCAAAGTGATATGAGGTGTTACATGCTAGATCGATGTGGCATTGAGTCGGGGTCCTGACAGCGTTGGTATCAGAGCTTGACTGCCTGTAGGATTACCAAGCCAAACTCGTCGAAGTTGAGTCTAGAAATTCTTAGTTATATAAGGGAATTGATTGTGGGATGGAACGTAAGGCTCTTTTTACTCCTTATACCTCATGCCCTTCTGATCTAAGTCATCTTATCTTTCCTACGGGGGTTAAGGAACTAGGCTTTCTCTTCTTTCTATCAGGATCACGTGTTACTAATCCGTAGACTTATAAGATTGTTGGATTTAAGCTTGAGTTCAGTTCCTACTACTTCTGTATGTTAACTGATGATCTCGAAACCTTGATATTGTGCTTCTGAGTGGTTATGCCACCATTTTTGTGAATGTCTCAAATCTTTTCTGAGCATTTACAGCCGTTATGCTGTCCGAGTCATCCCAGGTTTCTAAATAGTCTGATGCATTTGCAAATCCTTTCTTTCCGTTCCCGATGTCCTTTATGGTCAGAATAAGCACACTAACCGGTGCGTTGAGGTAATTTATTGCCTTGACATATATGTTGGAGCTATTATTATGACCCTAGGTGTTTTAGGGAGTCACCTAGTAATCTAGCAATGTTTTGTGTTCCCAGTGTGAAGATTCTGGCCATCATTCTCGAAAGCATCTCATGGTGCTACTTAGTAGTAGGCATTCTATTTCTGGGTTCTTGAACCCGAGATTCACTCTACTTAATTCATGTTGATAGTGTTTGCTAGTTCCTTTAGGATATTAGTAACTTTGCGATAGTCCTCGAGGTCCGTGGTATTTCCTTCCTCCAAATACCATGAACCATTCAGGCAGAAGTTATTTGAACCAAAAGACCACAATCAGAGTACTCTTGAGGAGTTCTCCATTCTATATTGTGACTCTGCCAGCTCAACCTTTCTGCATGGGTTATCCGGAAGAATTATGTTGAACTTGGTTCGACATACTAATCTATGCATCCACAACTCAGAAAGTTATATGTTCCTTTGAGTTGTCCCTCCTTAGTTGTCTATTGACCTTCGTCTATCAATTGATAGTCAAGAGTATGCGTGCGTTCGTTTATCGATGCCTATTACTCTTGTGGTCCGTCAAGCCATTCTATCGTAGAATGACCAGGAGAAACAAACTCCAGTACCTCTTCCATATCCAGGATTGGGTCAAAGAAGTTGTGCTCCGCAGATCAAAATGCCAATCCAGCTTTTGCTCTGTTCTACCTTGGAGTATTACCATCTTTATATCGGGATTGTTATAGGAATTGCACACCATCCTATGAACTCTTGGTACAGTGATACTTCTTGCCATCATTGTTCATTCCTCGGTTCCTGTGTTATTGTAACCGGAATGCCGACAAGTGAATCGTGGTGTATGAAATCAATACTGCTAGCAACTCCGTTGCTTGGTAGTTAAATGGACAACAACCTCATTCTTAGCGTGCTGATTATTGAGTCATCATTCTAAGATTAATCGGGCTACCTAGTCCTTATTCCTGGTGCACTTTTCAATCAATGAGTTAGGATAGTGTCAATCCTTGCTTGTTTGATTATATCGTCTTGCCCTGAACAGCAAGATTGTTCTCAAGCTTAGTAACATACCGGTGGTTCGTGATTTTCCGAAGATCTTCTCGGAAGTATTACCAGGTTGTCACCTGACCGCTATGTTGAGCTCGTGATCAAGTTGGTTTTCTTATAAACCACCCTTTCTCCAAGAATCTGTGTTGGATATCCCTGAGCTAGTTGGTTAAGCTAGACAACAACTTGGAGAATTGGAAGATAAAAGCTTGCCTAACTTAGTTCGTTCCAAAGGGATATTCTTGTGTAGTGTGTGATGAAGAAAGATGATATCTTCATTGATTGGTCCCTGTGATCAGTTGTTGGACCTATTGTCTTATCAATCCTTTGATTTGAGTGTGGGCTATCATCAAATCAAATCAGTACCAACGATGCTCGTAATGTTGTCTTACTCGTGGTTTGATCCCTCGAGCATACACCATTATATCTTTGGGTCTGACCAATGCTATCACCGTGTTCACTTAACTATGGAATTCCTTTTAAAAGGAAACCTAGATGAATTGTTGTTGAGCCCATTGACAACATCCTTATCTCCTCCATGATTTTGTTGAACATTAAGCTAGTGTTGGAAACTTTTGAAAGCATTTGTTCATGCTAGCTCATGAAGCATATGTTTGGATGAAGGTAGTGACTTCCTTTAATTCATGTGCATCTGATGCAAGTTGCCGCCGTGGATTCGAGACAGTCAATGTTGCTTTCTTTGGAATCATTCCAAATCAGTCATGCACACGTGCGAAGAATTCTGTGGTTTGGAGACTTGCAACCTTCAATTCTATATGTGTCCCTAGCACACCAAGCCACTGACTGATTTGTTCAAGGAGAAGAAGTTCCTTCTTAAGAGCATGCCTTATGCAAGGATTTTGATATCCTCGTTGATGGTTCCCCACCTGAACTCGGTAGTGTTTTATTATAAGACTACCACGTGGTCATGCTTGTCTGGGACAACGTGTTCACATGTTTGTAGCAGAACCAGCTCATGTTTTGGAGCTTACTATCGTAGTTCATTCCCCGAGAATCTCGCAACGTCATCTCTTCGATTTGTGTTGCAAACTTTCATTTCTCTTCCTAGACTCGATGAGTCTGGAATATCCTGACACCTACCAGATCTGAATCTCAGGCAGATATGATGGTTGGAACATTTTCCAAGAACTATAATATTGGTCCCTCGATAACCGGTAAAGTGGATGTCATGGCCAACACACCCAGCCGGAAGACCTGTTATTATAATATCTTGATTGAGGAAGTTGGCCACCTCCCCATAGGGATTTCGTAGGATTTACTCCCTAGTTGCCCCTATGGATTTTTGAGATCCCGAAGTCCGACCTTTTACTTGATGTTCTAGATATCAAACCATATCTATGAATGGGTTACACTAGCACATCAAGGAGAACATTAGAAGCGGAGTGCTAAATGTCTCTCGGTCGATCGTCCAGATTTTGTTCCTTGGCTCGCTAAGGTGAAATCTGAGAAAGTGTTATCCTCCTTTGCATCTGCATCGTCCATCGCTATTCATCATGGTAGTATGTTGTGTTGTCAGCATCCTAGACACGGATGTTGGTAAAACCTTGATGATTATGGAAATGCTCAAGTTCTTGAGAGCACGCACTAGCGCTACGAGTTATCATCGGCACTAACTGGGATTCCTCTCAGTTCCCTCGACAATGCTATGACCCTTTCGAACAGTGAATTCGCTCTCTATTGTTGTTCCCCAGTTACCAGAATCATTCCTAGCATTTGCATTTTGTTCCCAGCTTGCACCGCCAATGTGCCATTCTACCACGGGTATCTTCCATTTCCGGTGGTAAGCAAAAATCATCCATTGCGTTGTCTTCAACAAGGTAATCCACATCATCCAAGTCCGAGTATGCCATTCCACCGACCCCCTCCAAACGATCGCTCAAAAATTGCCTTAGGCTGGTTTAAAGAGTTTCAATGATTTCTGAATCAAAGGTAATTCTTTTTGCCACTTAAGGGGATATATCTACAAGTCACCATCCCTAAGGTGCCTCGTTGTGGTATCACGGCAATTCAACTTCTCACTACGTTGACCACCGATCACCACATTCTTAAGTCTGGAATTGTTATCTACCTAGTGAACCTTTGTCATCTGCTTCACTCCATTCCTATGGATGTGTGCTTCGCCTCTCATCTCGAGAGATGTTGCTATGTCTCATTCCGTGAGTTAATCCAGAGTTGCTCGATCTTTGAGAAGATCAATCCTTCTAGAGATTCTTTTTCTCTCGTTGTTATGTTGGTAGGAGTTCCTGGAGCAAGACGTCGAGACAAAGATGGTGATCGAAACAACGTTCCTATGAAGTGCAACCTGGATCGTGAAGATTGTGCTAGTTTGCGTTCCCCTTTCACCTTACCCTACACTGAATCTCGGGGCGAGATTTTTGTTTAGTGGGGGTGAGTTGTCACATCCCTGGTCCTGTTATGCACTAGGCTAGGCCTCATGTGAGCATCATGTTTTAATTCAAATGAAATTTGAATTGAGGGATTTTCAAAGCCTCAGAAACCTTCTAAAAATGATCAACATTAAAATCTTCTCAAAGAAGTCCAAGAAAATGTTCCTCTTAGTCTCTGAAAATATTGCAAAGAGGTAAAACTCAAAACAATATTTTTGGTATCTCAGAGTTAATTATTTTGGGCCATTTGAATTAATCCAATAACTATTTGCTTTGGATTTATATTTAATATATATTAAATATGACTCCAAATAATTCTGGAAGTTTGTGAGTGGCTTTGTATATATTTTAGCAAGCCACATAAAAATCTACAGAATTTATTAAAATGATTTAGTGTCTAAAACTAAATCAAAACAAACTACAGAAAATAGAAAACAGAATTAAATAGAAATAAAAGCAGAGAGGAGAGAAAACTTACCTGGAGCTCACCTCTCAGCCCACCTGGCCCAGCTCCTCCAGCGGCCCGGCCCATCTCCACTCCCCCCCTGTCGCCTTCCTCCTCTGCCAGGAGGACGGGCACGCGCCCGGCGCGCGCGGCCACGTGCCTCGGCCACCTCCTGCTTCCCCTGGCCACCTCCTGCTTCCTCCTCGACGCCCCGGCGACGCCACGCACCTCCCTGCCTCTCTCCCTCACTCTCCCGCGTCCTCATCCTCTCCCCTGGACCCCTCTCTCCTGCCACCGAGCACGCTCACCGCCGCCGCTCGCTGCTGCCATGGCCACAGCCACTGCCCTGCCTTGCCGTTGCGCTCCCGAGCTCCGCCAGTCCTCCCTCGTCCTCCTCGTCGTCTCACGCGACCAGAAGAGCCCCTGGATGCCGCTAGCCTCGCCGTTCCCCTCCTCGGCCACCGAGGATCGCCGTCGTCAAATTCGTCGCTGTTCGGCCTTCCCCGAGCCCGCCGTCCACCTCTACGGGATCCATGTGAGCTCCTACGTCATTTCCCCCTCTCCCCTGACTCGTTTTCTTCCTCTAACACCGACAACCGTCGGAGCCGAGAGCTCTTCGCCGCCGGCCATGTCGCCGCCGTAGCCACGGTTGCCTAGAGCTGCAACCGAGCACGCAGCCGTGCTCAGTGCACCCCCAGGAGGCCATAGCACCCATCTGCACCCTCTGCTGTGCTTCCTAACGCCGACTCCGAGCTCACCCAAACTCCGGCCGCCGCCTTGGAGCTCGCCGTCGTCAGCTCCGGCCTCCCCACGACCCAGCAACCGCACGGTTCGACGCGCGGGAGCAAGGGCTCTCCAACGAGCCCAAGCACGGCCTCGCCCGTGCCCTGTAGCGTGTTTCCGACGGCCGCCACCGTCCCGGGCCTCGCCGGCGTCGAGACGCCGGTGGGGTTGACCCACTTGACCACGGCGGAACCCCCCCTGGGTCGATGACAGGTGGGGCCAGCCCCTGTTAATTAGTTTAGGTGTTAGATTAGTTAACACTAATTAAGTTAGTTAATCATTTAAGCCACTGACATGTGGGCCCAGCCCTGCTGACATTTTCGTTAGTATTAGTTTAACCCTAATCAACTCAGTTAACTAACCTGTGTCACTGACGTGTGGACCCCACACGTCAGGTTTGACTCGAGCCAGCCCAGTTGACCTGCTGACGTCATAGTGACGTGGTGCTGACGCCATAATTCATTTCTGGATTTATTATTATTCAGGAAATTCCAGAAAATGCCTAAAACTTCTAAAATTCATAGAAATTCAACCGTAACTCCAAATTAAATAAATTATATATGAAAAATCATCAGAAAAATTCAAGGAATCCATCTGTACCATTTTCATGCATGTTAGAACAACTTATAGCTGCTGTATAGCACAAATCAATTAAATGGCATTTGAATAATCACATATGGAGTTTGAATTTGAATCTTGTATTCAAACCAACCCCATTTAACTTGTTGCTAGATGCATTAGCCCAAAACACATTCATTTTGCCATGTCATGATCATGCATCATATTGTGCATTGCATTGATTGTGTTCCCTTCTGTGTTGCCGGTATTTGTCCCCTCTCGATAGACGTGATACCGATGATGTGATCGTTGACACTGATGAAGACTCAATGCTATCTTCAGAAGTGCTAGGAAAGCAAAACCCCCTTGTTCATTCCGATAAAAACCCACTCTCTCGCTCCTGCTCTCTTTTACTGCATTAGGACAACAACGATTCATCTGTTACCTGCTACGGTAGCTAAACCCCTTTATCCTCTGCATGACCTGTCATTCCACATTAATTAGATGAAACCCACTAGCATGAGTAGGAGTTGTTTGAGCCCTGTTGTGCCTACTCATTCTTGCTTGTTTGTCATGCCTGCTACTGCTTAAAGTTGTGTCAGGTCTGATTCATCGGGAATGGATCAGAGGTGTGTGAACATCTCCTACCATTGAGAGCTAAGTGTGTGAACACGATTTGGTAAAGGTAGCGGTGAGAGGCCATGTAGGAGTACATGGTGGGTTGTCTCATTGAAGCCGTCCTTAGGAACTGAGTTCTGTGTTTGTGATCCATGACTCAGCTACTACCATGCATTGGGCCCTGAAATATGACCCCGCTCGACTTCTTAATCACCCTTGTCCTCTGTCCAGGAGTTGCAAGTAGTTTCTGGTGTTTGTAGTATGCTGGAGGCCGTGGGCAGCGCTGACCGTAGGGGTGGGCTGTGATGCGGTAGGCATGTGGCCGGGTATACCGGGCGCCCGTTTGGTGTCACGGAACCCTGTTCACATCGTTTGGGGCTGTGAGCGAAACTCCGGCCGGATCTCCTCATGGATGGAACCCGAATAGGCGATAAACCTGGACTAGAGACTTGAGTGTTTAGGTAGGTCGTGGTCTACACCCACGTCGGCTTTCGCTTGAAGTCTGCCGAGCACATGTCGTGTGCAGACGCTAAGTGGTGGAAACATGTATGAAGAAGTACACCCCTGCAGGGTTAACATCATCTATTCGAATAGCCGTGTCCGCGGTAAAGGACTTCTGGGTTGCTTATATCAGTTCATAGACAAGTGAAAGTGGATACTCTAAAATACGCAAGATAAGCGTGAGTGCTATGGATGGCGTTCTCGTAGGGAGACGGGAGCGGATCCATAGTGGTGTATTGATATGGTGAATATGTGGACTCGTGTGCGCCACCTCAAAAGAGTTACATTGCAGTCGTAGTTCAGGATAGCCACCGAGTCAAAGCTGGCTTGCTGCAGTTAAACCCCACCATCCCCTTTGTTGATAATGGTGCATATGTAGTTAGTTCTGATGTAAGTCTTGCTGGGTACATTTGTACTCACGTTTGCCTATTTTATGTTTTTGCAGAGAGACCTCAGTCTCGCTAGTAGTTCCGCGTGGTCTTCGACGTTTAGCTTGATACCTCAGCTACGATCTTGTGCCCTCGGCAGTATCTGGTAGATAGTCAGGCTTCTCAGCCTTTTCCATTTATAGTTGTCTGTACTCAGACATGATAGCTTCCGCTTGTTCTTAACTTGTATGCTCTGATTGTTGGTTCATGAGACCCCTGTTTGTAATATCTCGCTCCTCGGAGCCTAATTAAATACTTGAGTTGTAGAGTCATGTTGTGATGCCATGTTGTATTTGCACATATCGAGCATATTGTGTGTATGTTATTAAAATGCTTGGTATGTGTGGGATCTGACTATCTAGTTGTTTATCTTTAGTAGCCTCTCTTACCGGGAAATGTCTCCTAGTGTTTCCACTGAGCCATGGTAGCTTGCTACTGCTCCGGAACACTTAGGCTGGCCGGCATGTGTCCTTCTTCGTTCCTGTGTCTGTCCCTTCGGGGAAATGTCACGCGATGAATACCAGAGTCCTGCTAGCCCAGTGCTACAGCCTGGATTCACTCGCTGCTGACCGACACGTTCGATGCTGGGTCATGGATGCCTGTCCCTATAAGTCTGTGCCACTTTGGGTTTACGACTAGCCATGTCAGCCCGGGCTCCTTATCATATGGATGCTAGCGACACTGTCATATACGTGTGCCAAAAGGCGCAAACGGTCCCGAGCAAAGGTAAGGCGACACCCATGGGAATACCGTGCGTGAGGCCACAAAGTGATATGAGGTGTTACATGCTAGATCGATGTGGCATTGAGTCGGGGTCCTGACAATACTACTGTGCCCTTTGGTGAATTTCTTGATGAGCAAATTGCTAGGTCTATGGAAAGAGAAATTTCTGCACCTGAATACAATGATGAGAGTGATGATGAAAATATGCCTCCTATTCCTAGAGGTTACTTTTTGATGCAGAATCTTCTACAGCTATCCTTGCTTGCCAGGATAGATATGAACTTAAGAGGTTGCTAGTTAAATGGAGTAAAGAATCTTTTAGAGATAGAATGAGACCTGGCCCTGCTTTTGCTACTTCACCTATTTGTGTTCTCGATAAGGATTATTATGACTTCTCTGTCGATCCAGATATAATTACTTTGGTTGAATCTGATCCTTTCTATGGCTATGAATCTGAAACTGTTGTGGCACATCTTACTAAGTTGAATGATATAGCTGCCCTGTTTACTAATAATGAGAGATCGCGCTACCTTTATTTACTCAAAATATTCCCGTTCTCATTAAAGGGTGATGCTAAGATATGGTTTAATTCTCTTGATCCTGGTTGTGTGCAAAGTCCCCATGATATGATTTATTACTTCTCTGCTAAATATTTCCCTGCTCATAAGAAACAAGCAGCCTTGAGGGAAATATATAACTTCATGCAAATTGAAGAAGAGAGTCTCCCACAAGCTTGGGGGAGGCTTCTCAAGTTACTTAATGCTTTGCCTGATCATCCTCTTAAGAAACCTGAAATACTTGATATCTTTTATAATGGACTAACCGATGCTTCCAGAGATTACCTGGATAGTTGTGCTGGTTCTCTTTTCCGGGAAAGAACACTGGATGAAGCTGAAATTCTGTTGAACAAAATGTTGACAAATGAAAATAATTGGGCACCTCCCAAGCCAGCTCCTGAGCCAATTTCTGAGCCAATTATTGAACCTATTCCTAAACCAACTCCGAAGAAGAGAGGTGTTCTATTTCTCAGTGCTGAAGATATGCAAGAGGCAAAGAAATCTATGAAAGAAAAAGGTATTAAAGCTGAAGATGTTAAGAATTTACCTCCTATTGAAGAAATACACGGTCTTAATTTACCACCTGTTGAAGAAGTATATGATCTCAATTACTTATTTACTGAAGAACCTCCCGATATCCCGACACAGGTAGTAAAGGTAAATTCTCTCTATAGATATGATAAAGCTGAAGTCCCTCCTACTAAAATTGGTAGTCAGTGCTTGGATGAGTTTGATAACTTTATGTTTAAGCAATATGACTTTAATGCTTATTTTGGTAGTCAATTAAAACAAGATGCCTATATGATTAAACACTTGGGTGATTATGTGGCTAATATTAGAGGTGAACTTAAACTTGTTAGCGAACATGCTTCTATGGTTACCACTCAAGTAGAACAAGTACTTAAAGCTCAAAAAGAAGCGCTTGATTAAATGAATAGTAAGAAAATGATTATGCTGTTAGAGTGGCTACTAGAACTGGTAGAATGACTCAGGAACCTTTGTATCCTGAAGGCCACCCTAAGAGAATCGAGCAAGATTCTCAGAGAAATGATATTGATGTACCTAGTTCTTCTAGAAAGAAGAAAAAGAAAAATGATAGGACTTTGCAAACTTCTAGTGAACCTATTGCTGAAACACTTGAGAATCCAAATGATATTTCTATTTCTGATGCTGAAACACAATCGGGTGATGAACATGAACATAGTGATAATGTTAATGATAATGTTCATGTTGATGCTCAACCTAGTAATGATGTAGAAGCTGAACCTGCTGTTGATCTTGATAACCCACAATCAAGGAATCAGCGTTATGATAAAAGAGACTTCATTGATAGGAAGCATGGTAAAGAAAGGGAACCATGGGTTCAAAAACCCATGCCTTTTCCTCCAAAACCATCCAAGAAAAAGGATGATGAGGATTTTGAGCGCTTTGCTGAAATGATTAGACCTATCTTTTTGCATATGCGATTAACTGATGTGCTCACAACAAATCCTTATTCTAAGTATATGGAGGATATTATTACTAATAAAATAAAGATACCTGAAGCTGAAATTTCCACCATGCTTGCTAATTATACTTTCAAGGGTGGAATACCAAAGAAACTTGGAGATCCCGGAGTACCTACTATACCATGCTCCATTAAGAGAAATTATGTTAAAACTGCTTTGTGTGATCTTGGAGCCAGTGTTAGTGTTATGCCTCTCTCTTTATATCGTAGACTTGACTTGAATAAGTTCACACCTACTGAAATATGTTTGCAAATGGCTGATAAATCAACTGCTATACCTGTCGGGATTTGTGAGGATGTGCCTGTTGTGGTTGCAAATGTTACTATTTTAATGGACTTTGTTCTTCTTGATATTCCTGAGGATGATAGCATGTCTATTATTCTTGGAAGACCTTTCCTTAATACTGCAGGGGCTGTTATTGATTGCAACAAAGGCAATGTCACTTTTCATGTTAATGGCAATGAGCACACGGTACACTTTCCAAGGAAACAACCTCAGGTCCACAGTATCAACTCTATTGGAAAAATTCCATTGATTATATTTGGAAGTTTTGAATTTCCTCTCCCTACTGTCAAGAAAAAGTATGATATTCTTATTGTTTGGGATTTTCATATCCCCGTTGAGGTAACTTAGTGCTATTCGAAATTTCTCCGGTTCCGTGCTAATCAGAATGAGCTCGTTAACAAGACTTGATCAACCTTGTTAGTGGATTCTTTTTGATGAACATGAGATGAATGAAACTAGAAGCACAACCTTTTGTGCCGTCTTTATATTTCCTGTTATTTAGTAGAAATAAAGTAAAATAGTACTTTTGTGTCTGTCTCCCGACTTATCCATGCAATATAAAAATTTCCCGAAAATAAAAGTCCTCAGAATTCCATGCCAATCTAATATGATTTTTTCGGGAATATTTAAGAATTTTCTGTGCAAAAATCACCACGGGGGGAGCTGCCACCTAGTCACGAGGGTGGAGGGCACGCCCTACCCCCTAGGCGTGCCCCCTGCCTCGTGGGCCCACGGTGGCCCTCCTCCACTTATTCCTGCACCCATCTTCTTCCTATGCCTCACACAAACACGAAAAACCAACTCAAGCATGAGTTCTAGCCCCCGTTGCTATGATTTTTGATCTCCTTGCTCAAAGCACCTCTCGCAAAACTGCTTGGGGAGATTGTTCCTTGGTATGTGACTCCTCCATTGGTCCAATTAGTTTTTGTTCTAGTGGTTTACTCATTGCAAATTTGTGCTGCATAGGTGACCATGTTCTTGAGCTTGCATGTCAAATTTATATGGTTCCAACTAGTTACAATGCTTTGTATAGGCTCTAGACACTTGCAGGAGTTGTTGCTATCAATTTGGTTGAAGTTAGTTCACTTTTATTTGAAGTTACTAAAAATTTCAGATTGTTTCAGAATTAATGAAGAGATTTTTGAGGGTCTCATCGAGCGGAAGCTCGAAGGAAAAACAAAAGGAAGAAGAACAGAAGCCCAAATTTAATTTGCCTCGCACCGCGGAGGTCCGGCCGTGTGAATGGCCATCTGATGACTTCTTGAGGAGAAAGAGGAAACATCGCTGCCCTGTGCTTATTCAGATTATAGGAGTATGCTAGCGCATGATTTTCTTGTTAAGATTCGTGAAGGGGAACTCAAATATAAATTGTACTTTGATAAACATCACCCTGAGATTATTACTCTGCCTGCTCCCTCTTTGTTTAACTTGTCTGCAGGTCCTCACATCGTTCCGTGGGTGGCCATTCAAGCTTATCGAAATCCTGCACCCGCCCCAGAACCGGAGCCACAAGATGAGCCTCCACGACTATCTGTTTATTCTTGGGATCCAGAGGATGCTGCCAGCCAGTGGCAGCCGGAGCCTTCTTCATCACAGTATGACCCCGACTTCACTGACAGGTATCCGCCAGGCCATCCCTGGCAATAGACCAACTTAGGCTAAAAACCTAAGCTTGGGGGAGTACGTATTTCCCACCGACATTACATTCATGTTCACACACACTCATTGCTAGATGTCGGTGTTCATACTCTTTCACTGTAGTATCCATGCTAGTTTGTTTTCTTTTTCCTGCTTTCTTCTTGTGTGTTTATTAAACCTTAAGAAAACCAAAAAAATTAGTAGTAGTTTATTTCTTTGATGTAGTAATTAAAAAGGAAAACCCAAAAATATTGCCCGTTCTTCCTTTGCTTTTTGGGAGCTTTCCCGTGTAAATAGTTTTCCTTTTCTTTTCTTCAGGGGTCAGTAGGAGCAGACCATGATTAAATTGTTGAAGTGGCTCTTATGTGCATGATTTTTTATTTAACTTAGAGCCCATATTATTTGTCTTCTCCTGGTTATTGAATGCTTGCAGATTCCAGCTTAGTCCAATGTACGTGCACTCTTATTATTATTCACATCGTTCGGTCATGCAAGTGAAAGGCAATAATGATGATATATGATGGACTTATTGGGATGAGAAAAGCTGGTATGAACTCAACCTCTCTTGTTTTTGTAAATATGATGATTCATCATTCCTGAGTTAGCTATTATGAAGTAAGCATATTTGCAATAACATTTAGAGATTATTGTTGCTTGTGCCATGCTTGATTAGCTATGAGTTATAATGGTTTACCTTGCGTGCCAACATGCTATTAGAATCATTATGATGTGGTATGATGGGATGGTACCCTCCTTTAAATGAATTGAGTGACTAGACTTGGCACATGTTCACGCATGTAGTTGAATCAAATCAACATAGCCTTCATGATATTTATGTTCATGGTGGATTATATCCTACTCATGCTTGTATTCGGTGTAAATTAATTTTGATGCATGTTTACAACTGTTGTCGCTCTCCCAGTTGGTCGGTTCCCAGTCTTTTGCTAGCCTTCACTTGTACTAAGCGGGAATACTGCTTGTGCATCCAAACTCCTTAAACCCCAAAGTTGTTACATATGAGTCCACTATACCTTCCTATATGCGGTATTTACCTGCCGTTCCAAGTAAATTTGTATCTGCCAAACTCCAAACCTTCAAATAAAATTCTGTTTTGTATGCTCGAGCAGCTCATGTTTCAACTAGGGCTGTCCTTATCTTCCATGTTAGGCGGTTATTATCAAGAGGAGTGGACTCCGCTCCTCATTCACGAGAAAATGGCTGGTCACCAGGATGCCCAGTCCCATGCTTTATGCAAAATAAATTAAAATAATTGCAAACAAAACTCCCCTTGGGACCCGTTGAATGTTGGAGGCACTCGTTGTTTCGAGCAAGCCATGGATTGATGCCTGTGGAGGAAGGGTAGTAGAAACTGTACCATTCTGTTTGGGAACCGCCTATAATTTGTTTAGGATGGAAGATATCATCATCTCATAGTTGTTGCGTTGACATCAAAAGTATGGCGCTCAAAATGTTATTCAATCTCTATTTTAAAACCGAGCTCTGGCACCTCTACAAATCCCTGCTTCCCTCTGCGAAGAGCCTATCTATTTACTTTTATGTTGAGTCATCACCCTTCTTATTAAAAAGCACCCGCTGGAGAGCACACTGTCATTTGCATTCATTATTATTGGTTTATATTGGGTATGACTTGACTGGATTTATTTTACCATGAATTACAATATTTAGTTAGTCCTTGATCTTTGAAGGTGCTCTGCATTTATGTTTTGCGGTCTCAGAAAGGGCTAGCGAGATACCATTCCATTATATCATGTTAAGATTATTTTGAGAAAGTGTTGTCATCCGAGTTTTGTTATTATAGCTCGCTAGCTGATTATGTTATTGATATGAATAACTGTGAGACCTTTGTGTTATTGTGAGTATGGTTAGTTCATAATACTTGCTGAAACTTGAATGCTAGCTTTTCATGTTTACAACATCAAGAGCAAACAGAGTTTGTAAAAGTTTTTCTTTTTCTCTTTCAGTTTGTCAACTAAATTGCATGAGGACAAGAAAGGGTTTAAGCTTGGGGGAGTTGATACGTCTCCGTCGTATCTACTTTTCCAAACACTTTTGCCCTTGTTTTGGACTCTAACTTGTGTGATTTGAATGGAACCAACCCGGACTGACGCTGTTTTCAGCAGAATTTCCATGGTGTTTTTTTTGTGCAAAAAATAAAAGTTCTCGGAACGACCTGAAACTCCACGGAATGTCTTAGGATAATTAATAAAAAATCCTTGCAAAAGAAGAAGACTAGGGGGCCCACACCCTATCCACGAGGGTGGGGGGTGCCCCCCTGGGTGCGCCCCGTACCTCGTGGGCCCCCTGGTGGCCCTCCGACACCAACTCCAACTCCATATATTGGCCTTCGGGGAGAAAAAATCAGAGAGAAGAAATCATCGCGTTTTACGATACAGAGCCGCCGCCACACCCTAATCTCTCTTGGGAGGGCTGATCTGGAGTCCGTTCCGGGCTCCGGAGAGGGGAATTCGTCGCCGTCGTCATCATCAACCATCCTCCATCACCAATTTCATGATGCTCACCGCCGTGCGTGAGTAATTCCATCATAGGCTTGCTGGACGGTGATGGGTCGGATGAGATTTATCATGTAATCAAGTTAGTTTTGTTAGGGTTTGATCCCTAGTATCCACTATGTTCTGAGATTGATGTTGCTATGACTTTGATATGCTTAATGCTTGTCACTAGGGCCCGAGTGCCATGATTTCAGATCTGACCCTATTATGTTTTCATCAATATATGTGAGTTCTTGATCCTATCTTGCAAGTCTATAGTCACCTACTATGTGTTATGATCCGGCAACCCCGAAGTGACAATAATCGGGACCACTCCCGGTGATGACGTTAGTTTGAGGAGTTCATGTATTCAGTATGTGCTAATGCTTTGTTCCGGTTCTCTATTAAAAGGAGGCCTTAATATCCCTTAGTTTCCAATAGGACCCCGCTGCCACGGGAGGGTAGGACAAAAGATGTCATGCAAGTTCTTTTCCATAAGCACGTATGACTATATTCGGAATACATGCCTACATTACATTGATGAACTGCAGCTAGTTCTGTGTCACCCTATGTTATGACTGTTACATGATGAACCACATCCGGCATAATTATCCATCATTGATCCGGTGCCTACGAGTGTTCCATATACTGGTTCTCGCTTATTTGCTTTTCCTTTATTACTATTACAATCATTACAAAATACCAAAAACATTACTTTTGCTGTCTTTACTTTTGTTACCATTGTCACCACTATCATATTACCTTGCTACTAAACACCTTGCTGTAGATACTAAGTTTCCAGGTGTGGTTGAATTGACAACTCAGCTGCTAATACTTGAGAATATTCTTTGGCTCCCCTTGTGTCGAATCAACAAATTTGGGTTGAATACTCTACCCTCGAAAACTGTTGCGATCCCCTATACTTGTGGGTTATCAACTAGACATCTAATCCTAATTCTCGAAACCATAGCCCTCCGTTCCAGCGGTTCCAAATGGCGAAAGAGATCGAGATGCAGGTTTTTAGCGTCCAACATGTCCTCGTCGAAGCCTCGATGCGCATAGTTGCCTCTGTCACTGTCCACCCAAGGGTTGTTCGACAGTGGATCAACAATGTATCCAACTCCCTCGAAAAGGTAGAGACGAGGGTCATCGGTCTCGACGCAGAGTACACGGAGCGTGCCCCTGGGAAGATCCAGTGCGTCGCCGTCCTTCAGTTGTGCCTCGAAGATGATGTTTTGGTGTACCACATCATACACTCGCCCTCCATACTAGGTAAGCTTCACGATTTCTTGTCTCGGGAGGACGTATACTTCTGTGGGGTAGCCATCGAAGGGGACAAACATAAGCTGGAGCCGTACAACCTTGATTTGAAAAGCATCGCTGACCTACAAACCAGAATCAAAATTCCTGTAGAAGATTGTGATAAACAGACACCATCCCTATTCGACGTAGAAAATTTTGTGCTCGGTACAAATCTTCAGAAGTGTGACGAGACGATGGCACTAAGGTCATCTGGATGGGAGAATTATCCCTTGACGTACAGGCGGATAAATTATGCTGCCCTCGATGCCCTTGTGAGTTTCGAGATAGCTGCAAGGTCCAAAGAGCTTGTTGCGAAGCCGTCTCCCACAGAGAATGGGAACAAGAAGAAGAAGAAAAAGAAGAAAAGGAAGAAAAGGTTGCACTAGCAGGAGGGCATTATGGATGGATGAACTATTTCCTCTCTTGTAAAAAAAATTATTCCCTCTCGGTGTATATTGATATAGATGGACTATTTCGATGGTGTGCATGTCTTTGGAACAGAGTAGTAGCATGGGTTTGCTTGACTATAAGGAACTATTTATCCGCATATATAGCTTTCTCTGCTACTCCTTCCAGTGATCGGTATGCAGTGCATGTGTCCGTAGACATGACAGCTTGTCCATGGAAGTTCAACTATGGCGACCATCACGTTTCATCCCGCGATTCCCACGATGCCTCTCCAACCCACGGCACCACGTCCCCCGACGTGCGCCTCACCCCTCTCGGCCGCCCCGCCCCTCTACCTTTGTGTGCATGACATGTGGGCCACCTAAAATGTGGCGTGCATCAAGTTTCTACCACAACCACATGCGATTCCCATGACGCTGCTCGAACCCATGACACCACACGTCCCCCGACCTGCGGCTCACCCATCTTGGCCCCACTGCCCCTCTGCCTTTAGGAGCATTACATGTGGACCAGTCACCTATCAGGTCCACATGTTATTGACTCAAAGGTAGGTGTAGTAAGGCGCTGAAGCTCAGTCCCGACGGCCCTGAGAGGGAAATGTAACTCCTACGCCAGGGCTTGTGGTGCTACCGCTGCATGAACTCGTGCCAAACTCAAGGTTTGTTTCTTTACTATACATGCACGCAACGATTTAATGGACATTGTAATCTCAACATGTGATGGGGAGCTCTAAATTTGAATTTGAAACTTATAAAACGAAAAGATTCAAAACAAATAAACTGGGAGAGAGGGGTTATATCGTAGGATGTGTCCCATACAAAATAAGTCCCTTGGTTTGTCACCGCGAAGATGCGGTTAGAAAGGAGCACAACGTCTTCGTACTCGTACAGCAAGAAATCGGCCGCAGACAGCATGGTCCGCCTTTGACCGCCATGTGCAAGGTTCATTCTATCTTACTCAATCTCACCGTGGTTCCGTCGTACCAATTCATGCGGTGGCCCATTGCATGGCTGATCCCAATGTTGGACAAAGGTTCTACGGGAATGGTGTCACCATTGTAAATGTTGTGCAAATTGATGTTGGGACCCTCCCGTACATATGCAAGCCAATCTCCACTCGCACCGAGCCTAACCTGTGAAACAGTGGGCAGGGGGAGAATTAGGAAATGGACACGGAAGTAGTCTTTAGAATGCATTTACTACATGATCAAACTCATCTTACCTGCTCATCGGAGGAAATCCGAGTGCCCCTCAACGTCGGCATCTCAAGAGGCGTCAACTTGCAACTACGGCCACGCCGCGCTGGAGAGACCACCAAGGAAACATCCTCATGTGTTCCACGGAACATCAAGATGCATTTGTATGAGTAGTTTATCTTGTGAGAGAAAAGGATGAACGAGGGAAGGCCTCTAGAGATAGAGATGAACACTACTACTACCAATGTGCTGGCCCATGCGTTGAAATGGATCCAAAGTAGTACAATAATACTTGTTCACGTGCTTGAAATATAAAAATTCTAGTTTTGATATACATGTGTCAGCAGACATGACAACTTGTCCATGGAAGTTGAACCACAGCGACCATCACGTTTCTTGTTTCTACCACTGCCACACCCACATGGGATTCCCACGACGCCGCTCCAACCAACGGCACGACGTCCCCCGACATGGACATGGATCCTCTAACATGGCTACCACTGCCTTGCCATGCCTTTCCTTCGCTGACAGGTGGGACCCACGCTTGTGGGTCCCACATGTCAGTGATAGAATGGTAGGATTGTTCGCGTCAAGGGACCCTCATCCCCCCGATGTGCCCCTCATCCCTCTCGGCCCCACCGCTCCTCTGCCTTTGTGTGCATGACATGCGGGCTAGCTAAACTGCGTCAACCATCAACTTTATACCACAAACACACCCGATTGGACGCGGTTTGCCTGCTCCGCTGCTGTGGTCCGATCCGTGTACTCCCGCACCATCGAATTTTCATCCAGCGGCTGTGACACATTTTGGGGTTGTTTGGTTCTAGGCCTAGGAGTGCTACACTTTGCCATACAATTAAGGTTGTTTGGTTTGAGACTAAGTTTGCCAAAGCTTGCCACACCTAAGGTTAGGCAAATTTGACCAACTTAGATGTGTGTTTTGTTCAAGCCACATCTTAGGCAAGCCACACTATGGTCCCACATCACATAAACACAACAAGTGTGGCAAGATTCCCTTAGGCTTGCCAACTTGTGGCTCTCATTTTGAAGAACTAACCCTAGGCAAGTTTGGCAACATTGTATGGCAAAGTGTGGCACTCCTAGGCCTAGAACCAAACAACCCAATGTTGCTCCCGCATGTCATTGACTCATAGGCCGGGCACTAAGCCACTGAAGTTCGGTCCCGTGGTCCCCGAGAGGGAAATGTAACTCCTGCGACAGGCCTTGTGGTGCTCCCACAGTACAAGCTGGTGCCAAAACTGGAATTTGTTTCTTACTACTACCAACTAGTATTAGTAAGGTACACGTGCATTGCACCCATGTGATTCTGGTGGTTTGTGCATTATGCTTTTTCTAGATTCTACATGTGGCAAAATCTGGTGGAATGTAGATCATATCCAACGAGCCCCACGTAAGGTTAGGCAAGTTTGATTAACTTAGGTGAGTGTTTGGTTCAAGCCACACCTTAGGCAAGCCACACTAAGGCCCCACATGACATACACACAAAAAATGTGGCAAGATTCCCTTAGGCCAAGCCACATAAGCTTCATGGGTGCCCCCCACATCATATTATTCATGCTACATTGATTGAAAAAAAGATAAATCACCCAAAACAAGATCTTCCCTTTTTTTGTTCCTACGATGTTGTGCCGTGCACATACCTACTAGTTGTATAGTGGTAGTACTAGTAATATAGTATTAGGAGTACAAACTTGGTACTAGTAGGAGTAGTACTAGTACGGAATGCTCCCGCTCTATCAACGAGCCCCATCTGACACCAAATTTCTTGGCTTCCATGCTACAGCTAGATCTTCCCCTCGTTTTTGTTTTCCAACCCGGCGGCGGGCGGGGTATCGGTGTGCTCAATGACGGTCCCACATGAAAGTGAAAATGCTAGGCAACACGCCTTCCGGCCGTGGAGTACTCCCGATTCCCGGGCATGTGGGGGTGCGACGCGAACGCGGCAGGCCTTTTCCTTTTACTAGCAATGTGCCCGTGCATTGCGACGGATCCAAAGTAGTAGAATAGTAGTGTTTGTTCACAAACTTGAAACAAATCACTCTTGTTTTGATATTGTCGGTGTCAAAACTGGCGGATCTCGGGTAGGGGGTCCCGAACTATGCGTCTAGGCGGATGGTAACAGGAGACAAGGGACACGATGTTTTTACCTAGGTTCGGGCCCTCTCGATGGAGGTAAAACCCTACTCCTGCTTGATTAATATTGATGATATGGGTAGTACAAGAGTGGATCTACCACGAGATCAGAGAGGCTAAACCCTAGAAGCTAGCCTATGGTATGATTGTTGTTCGTCCTACGGACTAAAACTCTCCGGTTTATATAGACACCGGAGAGGGCTAGGGTTACACAGAGTCGGTTACAATGGGAGGAGATATTCATATCATATCGCCAAGCTTGCCTTCCATGCCAAGGAAAGTCCCATCCGGACACGGGACGAAGTCTTCAATCTTGTATCTTCATAGTCTGGGAGTCCGGCCAAAGGTCATAGTCCGGCCATCCGGACACCCCCTAATCCAGGACTCCCTCAGTAGCCCCGAACCAGGCTTCAATGACGATAAGTCCGGCGCGCAAGTTTGTCTTCAGTATTGCAAGGCGGGTTCTTCTCCAAATTCCATGTAGCTGTCGAATAGTGTTCGGCTTCTAGTGCGTGCTGCTCTCCTCGGCTTCTGTGCCCCATAATGACCATCTTCCACGTGTCAAACGAATGTGAAAAGCCAGGTTTTTTTCATTTACCCCCCCCCCCCCCAGTTGCGTTAATAAGCCGCCCATAAAAGAGACGGGGATTTAGATCCAATTCACACCATATTCCCTCCACGAGCCTTCATCAGAGTGCCTTCGACACGAATCCATTCCACCATGGACGGTTGGTGCAGCTCCTCCTCTCGCCTCTCCAGCCCTCGGCCCGGAGATTGGGGGCGGTGTTCCGTCCCGCATAGCGAGCTAGTAGTGCTTTAGTCCAAGGGGCTCCTCCCCCCAGCATATATGGTCCCAGTTCGAGCCGGGATTGCCACCTATAGCGGCGGAGAGCAGGCGGAGAGCGTCCCCAATCCCTCTCAAAGGGAGCGGGTATGCCTAGTCCCTTATTTAATAAGAGGACTCGGATTTCCAATTCATCCGTTTCTCCGAGGGCTACTGGAGTTCTATGGCGTCCAGCTACACGACCTCACACCTGCCTCCATACTGCACATCGCAGGCTTCGTGGCCCTTTGCGAGCTATTCTTGGGCGTTGAGGCCCATTTTGCGCTGTGGAAGAGGTTGTTTTGCCTTGTGCCCCGTTCTCAGGAGGGGTCTATTAATCAAGTGGGCGGAGCCGAACTATGGTGCATCGCTGGGACCAGATATCTATCCGGCACCCCAAAGAGGACGTCCGAGGACTGGCCCTCGGAATGGTTCTACATAGATGATGTCCCCCTGCCGGACCCTGTACGGATCGGCCTCCCTGAGTTCAATAATGATCCGTTGAAGAAGCGCCTGAGCTGGCGCCCGTGGAAGCCTCAGAGGGAAACTGACAGGGACGTCCTTTACCTGATGAGCCGGATAAGGCTGTTGGCTCATTCCGGACTGACCATGATCAAGGTCATGGCCATATGCATTACGCGAGGGGTGCAGCCGCTTCAATACAGAGGCCACCCCATGTGGGATTTCAACGGGGAGGACGACGCCACCCGGTGCGGTCGTAAGGGGCCAGATTCGGCCGCCACTTTAACGAGAATCTTATCTGCTTTGTACAAGGGAGAAGAAGAGGAATTCCTCCGTGCCACCCCGGAGGGTGGATTCTCCATGTACAATCCTCCAAGTTGGGTGGGCGAACATTTTCACTTGCCTACCCGCTTTCGAAATTCCCATAGTTGAGTACTTAGTCTAGCAATGTTAACGCAGGAGCTGCGCCAGACTGTGAAGGAGATAAACAGCCCTCCTCCACAACCCGAGGACCCGGAATGGTCCCTCGATCCGGACTCCCAAGAGGACCCGGACTTATGTGTGGAGTTAATCGGTGGGGTGTTTCATTAGTTGAGTAAGGACAACTCCTTAGTGGCCATTACGGCCGATTATCCCGGACTACTTCCAGCCTCAAAGGTAACCGAGACCGAAGTCCCAGTATTTTTCAAGGAGATCCATCCATCCTTTATCTTGAATGCCGTGAACTAATAGTGTTTCGTTTCGCAGGGTAAATCCTTGAGGCGGAAGGCCGAGCCCGCGGTGGGCAGCCAACAAGGGCCGTTGAAGCCAGGTGGGCCAAAAAGAAGTGCGGACCAGATCGCGATTTCGGCGCAACGGTACAGCGTGCGAATTTAATGCCTAGGGTTTGTGCCCTCAAGTCATGCTAATGCTCATGCCTTTTTCTTTTAGAAAGAAGAGAGCCCGCCGGACTATGTCCACCGGCCAGGGTTCGAGGCCGGGTCTGAAAGAGGAGGCGGACATGGGGCGCGCCTCGGGCGTTCCTCCAACAGAGGACGCAGACGGGCTATCTGCCACCAATTCAGAGGTGGAGAGTGCCATGAACCACAGGCGTCGCCGGACTGTTCTTCGTGACACATGTTTTTCCCCAGAGGCGTTGGACGCCTTTAATACAGGAGATGCGTATCTCTGTGCCGCTCAAAATGGTCTAGCCAGAGCCACAGAGAAGTATGTAAAAGACATACAGGTGAGTAAAATTGAAGGTTATATATGTCAGTAGCCCCCGAGACTTGAAACGGTGAAGATAACTATTTTAAGGATCATGTGATATGCAGTGTCTTACAAAGAAGAACACGCAACTGTCCCAGGAGCTTGAAGAGTGCAAGGCCCAACTCGAGGCCGCACTGGCCACTTCAGATAATGCCAAGGGGACGCCCTCAGGTAATATATGTTTCAAAAGGTAATTCCGTTGTGAAGTGCGGCATGTGTGCATCTTTGACGATAATGGTGCAGATGGGGCCGGAGTAAATCTGGACAAGCAACAACTCCTATGCCAACTAAAGGCTGGCGAGAGCGTGCTAACGAGGGTGAGGCAAGAGAAGAACAAACTTCAAGACGCCAATACCCAGCTGGGCGAGGAACTAAAGGATGTTCGTATTCAGCTGTCTGCTTCCGTAAAGGAGAATCGGCGACTTCGACGCGGCATTTTTAGTAAGTGCTTGAACGAATCTTTGAAAAAAGAATTCGGCGAGGAAGTCGATTGACAGAGCTATGTCTGTAGGTCTGCTGACAGGTCGTCCTGCGGAGGAAATGCCCGGTTCAACGGGGGACCTTCTTCCCGAGCTGTTGCAACTGCACGAACGAGTTCGGCAGGCAATGCAGAGCGTCGTCCAGGCTATGTGGCCATCCCTCTCCATGCCAGAAGGCCCTGGGGAGCTTGCAAAGAAGCTGGAGGGAGTGCGGCAGCGCTTCCGGTTGTGGAAGATATCGGCCTGCCGTCAAGGTGCCAGGGAGGCCTGGGCCATGGTGAAGACTCGGTACACGAAGGCTGACCCGAACCACATGGCCGAGGTCGGCCCTATGGGTCCTGACGGAAAGGAGATCCCTGTCAGCTTAGTATATGGCCAGGTAGAGCTGGCTGCAAAGTATTCTCAACAGGACTGTAAATTAGACCGCCTGTTGGATGGTATTGAAGAAGAATATACCGAGTCGGATTGACTCTGTAATTTAAAATGACATGAAAAATGCCTTCTAGCCGGATTGTAGATCGTTTGTCATTGCGGACCTTTTCGCTTCGACCTCTGGACCCTATAGTCCGGAGTGTGTCCGAATACCCTCTCGATTATGTAAGAACCGGGGCATGCATGGAGACAAGGCGTAGGGGTCATAATTGCTTTAGCAGACAAGTGCCCAACTAGTTATGTTATATTACATGGTTAGTAAGAAACATCTTCCAGGGAGAATAGTTCCGTTAGGGGTTCCTTTCCCTGGGAGGCATGCCCTAAAGTGCATGTCCGAACTGCTAAAAAGAGCAGAAAAGCATCTGGGGGCAGATAAATAAACAAGAAAAATCATCTTTTAGTTCACCGACCGAATATTCCCTTAAGAACGCTAGCTTTCGGCTTCACCCAGTCTGAGGTACACATCCGGCTGACCCGGCAGTAACAATCGCAGAGGTGCTCCCTTTACCACCTAGCCGAACGAACGGGAACGTAGGGGTAAGCACAGGAGCCAGGCAACCCAGCTTGGCCAAAACTTAAGTCATATCGATGCATATAATGGTGTATAAAAGGTTCATGCGGAAGTGTCACACATGTTTTGGGCATGAGGCCCGTTTTATATAAACTTCTGATAAAGAAGCCCCCAGGTATGATGAGCGCGGGTGGCGCGTCAAGTATGTGCGAACAATGCACATGCAAGCCCCTAAGGGCTTGGGAGAAAAAAAGGTAGGGAGAAGGAGAGAAATGCCAGACAGCTAATGTGAAAAATAAGAAAAAAGGGGACAGAGGAAGGAGACGAACACGGAGTCCGGCGCTAGGCGTAGAATCTTCGTAGGCGTGCTGCGTTCCATGGGTTCGGCTCGAGTCGGTTGTCCGATGCGTTTCGCAGACGGTACGCTCCACCAGTCAGTACTTGGTCGATTATGAAGGGACCCTCCCATTTGGGCTTTAGTTTGTCCTTTTTCTTGTCCGGCAGGCGTAGAACTAGTTCGCCAACGTTATAAGTTTTGGCCCGTACTTCTCTGCTTTGATATCTTCGAGCCTGCTGTTGATAGAATGCGGAACGAGCTTTTGCCACGTCGCGCTCCTCCTCCAATGCGTCCAAGCTGTCCTACCGATCGAGCTCGGCTTCTCTTTCTTCGTACATGCGCACTCGAGGTGAGTCATGAATTACGTCGCAGGGCAGAACTGCCTCTGCGCCGTATACCATAAACATTGGTGTGAATCTGGTAGTGTGATTCGGCGTGGTCCGCAGTCCCCAGAGTACGGAGTCAAGCTCCTCTACCTAGTGCGTGTTAGATTCCTTGAGGGATCGCACTAGTCTGGGTTTGATGCCGCTCATAATGAGACCGTTGGCTCGCTCGACTTGACCGTTGGTTTGAGGGTGATAGACTGAAGCGTAGTCGAGCTTAATGCCCATGTTTTTGCACCAGAGTTTAACTTCATTGGCCGTGAAGTTTGTGCCGTTGTCAGTTATGATGCTGTGGGGGACGCCGTAACGGTGTACAACCCCGGATATGAAGTCTATCACTAGTCTGGATTCGGCCGTCTTTACAGGCTTGGCCTCTATCCATTTGGTGAATTTGTCCACCATGACCAGTAGATATTTTTGCTTGTGGGTTCCTCCTTTAAGGGGTCCAACCATGTCAAGCCCCCAGACCGCAAAAGGCCAGGTAATGGGTATGGTTTGTAGGGCGGTAGGCGGCATGTGGCTTTGGTTAGCGAATAATTGGCAACCAACGCATCGCTGCACTAAGTCCTGCGCGTCTGCCCGGGCCGTCGGCCAATAAAATCCAGTATGGAAGGCCTTGCTTACAAGGGCCCGGGCTGCGGCGTGGTGCCCGCCGAGTCCGGCGTGAATTTCAGCCAGAACGTTTCGCCCTTCCTCTTCAGAGATACACCTTTGAAGGACTCCGGTTGTGCATTTCTTATAAATCTCTCCCTCGTGGACTTTATAGGCTTTAGATCGCCGCACTATGCAGCGGGCCTCGTTTTGGTCCTCGGGAAGTTCCTGCCTAGTTAGGTAGGGTAGGAATGGTTCTGTCCACGGGGCAATGACTGCCATTATTGTGTGGGCTGACGGTGTTGCTTCGGTGGCGGAGCCACCAACTGTGTCAGAATGTTTGGTGAGGGGCAGTGTGGTTGTGTCCGGGTTATTGTTTCCGGACTCTCACTCCCATGATACAGATGGCTTGAACAGCCATTCTAGGAAGATGTTGGGAGGGACGGCATCGCGCTTTGCGCCAATGCGTGCCAACACGTTTGCTGTCTGGTTATTCTCCCGGGCTATGTGGTGAAATTCGAGCCCCTCAAACCGGGCTGGCATCTTTAAGACGGCGTTGCGATAAGCTGCCATTTTAGGATCTTTGGCATCAAAGTCTCCATTTATTTGGGATATCACGAGGTTTGAATCCCCGCGGACCTCTAGGCGCTGAATGCCCATGGAGACTTCCATCCTGAGACCGTGTAGAAGGGCCTCGTATTCGGCCGTGTTGTTGGAGTCCATGTACATTATCTGAAGTACGTATTGGACTGTATCTCCGGTTGGGCACGTCAGAACGACGCGAGCCCCCAGGCCAGCCAACATTTTGCAGCCGTTGAAGTGCATGATCTAGTTGGAGTATGCGCCGTACTCTTTAGGGAGCTCGGCTTCAGTCCATTCGGCGATGAAGTCAGCCAAAACCTGCGACTTAATAGCTCGCCTTGGCTTGCAAGTTATGTCGAACGGGAGGAGCTCAATGGCCCATTTGGCAATCCGGCCCGTTGCGTTGCGGTTGTTTATAATATCATTAAGGGGTACTTCGGATGCCACTGTTATTGAACACTCTTGAAAATAGTGTCGCAGCTTCCGGGATGCCATGAACACCGCGTATGCTATCTTTTAATAATGCGGGTACCATGACTTGCATGGAGTTAGGACGATGGACACATAGTAAACAGGTTTTTGGAGAGGGAACTTGTGTCCGTCTGTTTCTCGTTCGACAACGAGCACCGCGCTTACAACTTGATGGGTTGCTGCGATGTGTAATAGCATTGGTTCGCCCGTGTTGGGCACGGCCAGGACCGGATTTGTGGCCAGTATGGCTTTGATTTCTTTGAGTCCGGCCGTGGCGGCATCCGTCCACTCAAAGTGTTCAGTGCGCTGCAGGAGGCGATAAAGGGGTAATGCCTTTTCTCCTAAGCGGGAGATAAAGCGGCTTAGAGCCGCCATGCATCCTGTCAATTTTTGTATTTGTTTGAGGTCTTTTGGGGTATCCAATTGTGACAGAGCTCGGATCTCGGTTGGGTTTGCTTCAATTCCTCTACCGGATACGATGAAGCCCAAGAGTTTTCCGGTTGGTACGCCAAAAACGCATTTTTCCGGGTTGAGCTTAATGTCATATGCTCGGAGATTGTCGAATGTGAGCCTCAAGTCGTTTACTCGAGTATCGACGTGTTTGGTTTTGACGACCATGTCATCTACGTACGCTTCAACTGTTTTGCCGATCTGGTTGGCCAGACATGTCTGAATCATGCGCTGATATGTTGCGCCGGCGTTTTTGAGCCCAAAGGGCATCGTGTTGAAGCAGAATGGGCCGTATGGGGTGATGAATGCCGTTGCGGCTTGGTCTGACTCTGCCATCTTGATTTGGTGGTAGCTAGAGTATGCATCGAGGAAACACAATGAGTCGTGTCCTGCAGTGGCATCGATGATTTGATCAATTCGGGGGGGGGGGAGGTATCCTTTGGGCAGGCCTTATTTAGGTCTTTGAAATTGACGCATAGGCGCCAGGATTTATCCTTCTTTGGTACCATCACCAGGTTTGCTAGCCAGTCCGGATGTTTTATATCTCTGATGAATCCAGCTTCCAGCAGTTTTGCTAGCTCCTCTCCCATGGCTTGTCTCTTGGGTTCGGAGAAACACCGTAGAGTCAGCTTAACGGGCTTAAACCCTTTTAGGATGTTCAGGCTGTGCTCGGCCAGCCTACGTGGGATTCCTGGCATGTCTGAAGGGTGCCAGGCGAAAATGTCCCAATTTTCTCGCAAGAATTCTCTGAGTGCGGCGTCTACATCGGGTTTACTTGTGCCCCGATGGAGGCCGTTTTTGTGGTGTCCGTTGGGTGGACTTGGAATTTGACTATTTCGTCTGCCGGCTTGAAGGAGGTGGACTTGGATCTTTTGTCGAGTATCACATCGTCCCTGTCCACCATGGAGCGCAACGCAGTTAGTTCCTCAGCCGCCAGGGCTTCGGATAATGCCTCGAGGGCCAATGCGGCTGTCTTGTTTTCGGCGCGGAGCGCTATGTCCGGATCACTAGCAAGAGTGATGATTCCATTGGGTCCGGGCATTTTGAGCTTCATGTACCCGTAATGGGGTATAGCTTGAAAGATTGTGAATGCTTCTCGCCCTAAGAGAGCGTGGTATCCGCTGCTGAACGGGGCCACTTGAAATGTGACCTCCTCGGATCTATAATTATCCGGCGTGCCGAACACCACATCCAGTGTGATTTTCCTTGAACAGCATGCTTCCTGGCTAGGGATTATTCCTCTAAAGGTTGTGTTGCTTCGCTCAATGCGGCTCCAGTCTATTTCCATTTTTTGCAGTGTTTCCTCATAGATGAGGTTCAATCCGCTGCCGCCGTCCATGAGTACCTTTGTAAGCCGGAAGCCGTCCACTATCAGACTGAGGACCAATGCAGCTGGTGCTCGGGCTGACCGGAATTTAGGTTCGTCACTGGCATTAAAAGTAATGGCCGTGTCACTCCCTGGATTTATTGTTGCTACCTGGTAGACTTCGGCAAGGCTGCGGAGCGTTCGCTTCCTCGCATTGTTCGATGCGAAGGTCTTGAAGACTGTTGACACCGTACTGGCGTTTCCGGGGTGGTGCTCTGCGGATTCTGGAGTTAGAAGCTCCTCGCCACTCCTGGCCACCTGCCGGAGTATCCAACATGCTCTAAGGCTGTGAGTTGGTGCGACTTCCCCCAAACTATGAATTTTACAGGGTCCATTGAGCCATCCCTCTAGTACGGTCCCATAACCTATAGAGGGTTTTTGTTTTTTGCTGTTTGGCTTAAGTGCCTGGTGATAATGTGCCCTTTTGCTTCGGACTAGGATTGTATTCAGGGCCGGATTGTCCCAGAATTTCGTTTCGGTTTTCCGAACGCTTTCTGTCGCACAGTAGTTTTGTAATATGGATGTCAAGTCGGCGAAGCGTGTAATTTCGCGATGACTTATGGCGTTGAGGATTCCGATGTCCGTGCAGTTGTTACAGAAGAACAAAATTGCGTCCTTCTCACGGTAGTCCTTTATCCTGTTCATAACCAGGAGGAATCTGGCCCAGTAGTGATGTACTGTTTCCCCAGGCTCTTGCCGTGTATGGGATAAGTCCCTTATATTTGGGTGGGCGGGTGGATTTAAATCCAGAACCTCGCCCAATCTAGGACTCAGGGGCCAAGAGAATTCTGAACTCCGAAGCTTGTTTTCTTGGACGTTGTTCAATGAGTCCGGCCTGCTGCCTGACTTTAGGTTCAGGGCTTGGGCGACGTCCTTCCCTCCGCGGATGTCCGGCTTGGAGGGGTCGGGAATTTGGACACATGTGGTCCTTAGGATGGGTGGGGATTCGCTGCATTGTTCTTCCACCACTTCGACGTGGTGGGTGACCTGGGAGAGCCAATCTCTCTCTGATCGGGTTTAAGCCCCATCTAGCTGTAATCTGTAGCGGCTCCCAGGGCGGCGATGCGATCCAAGAGCTCTTTTAGGGAGGAGAGCTCCATCGGATCTAGCTGCTCGGCGAGTTCCGAGCTGATCTGGAGTTTGTTTTCGATGGCCCGAGAGGTCATCGTCGGCGCGGCGGTCGAACAGGCGGTCATCAAAGAACTGCCTAGCCTGAGAGTTTCGCCGACAACCAAAGCTCCTTTAGCAACAACGCCATCTCTAAAGATGGGGTGTGGCATCCTTCCTAACAGCGACGACACAGAGGAACTCTCAATGAAAGCACCAATGTTGGTGTCAAAACCGGCGGATCTCGGGTAGGGGGTCCCGAACTGTGCGTCTAGGCGGATGGTAACAGGAGACAAGGGACACGATGTTTTTACCCAGCTTCGGGCCCTCTCGATGGAGGTAAAACCCTACTCCTGCTTGATTAATATTGATGATATGGGTAGTACAAGAGTGGATTTACCACGAGATCAGAGAGGCTAAACCCTAGAAGCTAGCCTATGGTATGATTGTTGTTTGTCCTACGGACTAAAACTCTCCGGTTTATATAGACACCGGAGAGGGCTAGGGTTACACAGAGTCGGTTACAATAGGAGGAGATCTTCATATCGTATTGCCAAGCTTGCCTTCCACGCCAAGGAAAGTCCCATCCGGACACGGGACGAAGTCTTCAATCTTGTATCTTCATAGTCCGGGAGTCCGGCCAAAGGTCATACTCCGGCCATCCGGACACCCCCTAATCCAAGACTCCCTCAGATATACTCCTAATATATTACTCCCTCTGTACTTAAATATTTGTCTTTTTAGAGATTTCAAATGGACTATCACATACGGATTATATAGACATATTCTAGTGTTTCTAGCAAGATGCCCGCGCGTTGCACGAAGTTGATGGAAAAGGTAAGCACAACTTATAAATTGACGGATGGAGTACTAGTTATAGTGATGCATATAATTAAGCAAAGGGATCGCACATGTCGGTATTGACTGGAACGAGAAAGCAACAGCACAATAAGAATTAAGGCAACGATGATGCGATCGCAGTGGTGGTTACAGAAGGCAAGAAGAAAGATGGATCCATGAACATATGACCTCCTCCTCCTCAACTTAGTGCGCCGGGCCACCGACCGACAGCTAAGGAGCGGCGGCTTTTGTGGCGAGGTCGAGGTGCTTCTCAGCATAGGCATCCAAGGCTTCTAGCCGGTTGAGGAAGGCCAACATCATAGCGTCCTCACTGGCCTTGTAGATACCCATGTACACAATTTGCTCGTACACGTGTGGATGTGTAGGTCGACGAATTTTTGCAGGGCGAGGCGCCTCATGGTGAGCGCGACCTCCAGGTGGACATTCTTCATGGCGTCGGCGGGCAGTCGCATGGCCACCAGTGCTTGAAAGAGGTTCCGGCCATGGAGGCCGATTAGGGTGGCAGGCAATGAGGAGCCTGGGCGCGTGGGCTGGAGGAGTACGACGATGTCTTCCGTGAGCTTCTTGAGGACGATGAACTTGTTGCTGGTGGCAACGATCATCTAGTCCAACTGAGAGTCGTAGTTGGCATCGATGGCGGCCATTCACCAGCCGGTCTCCAACACCGTCTGGAGACGATCCTCGGCGCCATGTCGTAGGCCGGCATCGTGGACCATCTGGCATAGCTGCTGGCCGCTCACGCGCATCGCCGCCATGGGTCTGGAGTGAGTTATTTTGTGCTTAGTGTAGGTGCTTAGGCAAATGCTTAGGTGCGTATGATGTGGTAGATGCATTGGAATGGAGGGGCGCCTTTATATGAGGGCAATGAGGGCAAACTGCGTTGCATTCACATCGTGCGGCCTCTTTTCCGGACCTCCTCCCATTACTTCCCTCATGCATTAATTGAAGGAGGATGCATTGGTCGTTCGACATTTCGGGAACCGCTACTCCCTCCCTCGTCTGCATTAAAGCCGTATCGGGAACTACGCCGCCCGCTGTCAAATCGAATACCCCCTCCGTTTAGGTGAGTATTAAGTCATCTTACAAAAACCAAATAGTAAACACATAGGCGTGGTGCATTAACTCTCATGTTGTTTCTTATTTTTTGACATAAATAGAGGAATCAACCAATAAGAGATGTGGGGCTTGTATGCTTTTAATGACCTAAGACTATAAAACATGACATGCAGTGGTCAGTTCGTTGCACACAATGATATTAATAAGGGAGTACCTAGAACTCATCTAGATGAGATATAATTTGGTCTCATTCACTTTGAAAACAAGAACAAATACAACCCACGTCAGCACACACGCATCTTATAGCATCACATCCAATGGCTATGAAAGATGAATGAGACCAAATTATATCTCGTCTAGACGCGTTCTAGCAAAACTGTATTAATAATACTTAGTACTCCTGCGTCATGTATCATATATTAGTATCATGTAGTACTTTATTTATTGTCATGTATGACACATAGTACTCAACTCTCTCTCTTTCTTCATTTAATTCTATAACACCTCATCAAAATTGCTAAGGCTAGTACCCTTACAACCAGCCTTATCAAATATACTAAACATTAAGTTCTCTCATTTTCCTCTCCGCCTTGGTCACCTAGACGGAGGGAGTATACTGCGCGGGCTTTTCCTGCGCTGTAGGCGGGGCAGTTCCGCCTAGTCGGTTCGACAGAGATGCGAGAAGATGAGGGAGTAGGCTGCTGCAAATGTAGGGCTGTGTGATTTGACATCGAGTTACTGCTGGACAGGTGGGGCCATGTGATTTGACTTGCCATTATCATTTTAACTACGGCACTACGACCGGCGCGAGTCACCCGATTCCTGACCACCTCCATACAGGTGCCTCCCCCAATGCTCCACCATGTAGTAGAGCTTGGCTCTTGCATGAGAGCCCACTTCTCCACTTTTTCCTTGCCTCTCTTTCCTTCACATATGCAAAAATGTCATGTAAAGCGCACTATTGTACTTACTTGCTCCTACAGGTGCTAAGCTTGCCACATAGGCATAAAGTCTGATGTGGCAAGTTAATCAAGAAGAGAGAGACTAGTTTGGTGACCCAAGGAAGAAACAGTGCTAAGCGTGTGTACCTAGGTGAAAAGACAATTTTGAATCTATAGATAATTAAATGAAGCAAACTTAGCAACAAAAAACTAATAAGCACACCATTTCATTGGAATAGGTCACTCCTTGGTAAATGCAATAAATACTAGTACTCCCTGTGTCCCATAATATAAGAACGTTTTTGGCACTACTAGTGCAAAAAACGTTCTTATATTATGGGACGGAGGGAGTACGAAGAAAGAGATAGAGAGAAGTAAAAAAATACACTTATAGCCAATTGATACGTCTCCAACGTATCTATAATTTTTGATTGTTCCATGCTATTATATTATCTGTTTTGAATGATTATGGGCTTTATTATACACTTTTATATTAATTTTGGGGCTAACCTATTAACTGGAGGCCCAGCCGATATTGCTGTTTTATTGCGTGTTTCAGTATTTCGAAGAAAAGGAATATCAAACGGAGTCCAAACGGAATGAAACCTTCGGCAACGTGATTTTTTGGAATATTATCATCCTGGAGACTTGGAGATCAAGTCAGAAGATCCTAGAGGAGGCCACAAGATAGGAGGGCGCCCCCCCCCCTACTGGGCACGCCCCCTGTCTCGTGGACCCGTCGAGCATCCCCCGACCGACTTCTTTCACCTATATATTCCCTCGTATCCTAAAACCATCGAATATCAAGATAGATCAGGAGTTCCGCCGCCGCAAGCCTCTGTATCCACCAAAAACCTCTTGGGATCCCTTCCCGGCACCCTGCTGGAGGGGGGATCCTTCACCGGTGGCCATCTTCATCATCCCGGCGCTATCCATGACGAGGAGAGAGTAGTTCACCCTCGGGGCTGAGGGTATGTACCAGTAGATATGTGTTTGATCTTTCTCTCGTGTTCTCTCTCGTGTTCCCTCTATGGAACGATCTTGATGTATCCCGAGCTTTGCTATTTTAGTTGGATCTTATGATGTTTCTCCCCCTCTACTCTCTTGTGATGATTGAGTTTTCCCTTTGAAGTTATCTTATCAGATTGGGTCTTTTATGAGAACACTTGATGTATGTCTTGCCGTGCTTATCTGTGGTGACAATGGGATATCATGTGCCTCTTGATGTATGTTTTGGTGACCAACTTGCGGGTTCCGCCCATGAACCTATGCATAGGGGTTGGCACACGTTCTTGACTCTTCGGTAGAAACTTTGGGATACTCTTTGAAGTACTTTGTGTTGGTTGAATAGATGAATATGAGATTGTGTGATGCATATCGTATAATCATGCCCACGCATACTTGAGGTGACAATGGAGTATCTAGGTGACATTAGGGTTTTGGTTGATTTGTGTCTTAAGGTGTTATTCTAGTACGAACTCTTGAATAGATTGATCCGAAAGAATAACTTTGAGGTGGTTTCGTATACCCTACCATAATCTCTTCATTCGTTGTCCGCTATTAGTGTCTTTGGAGTGACTCTTTGTTGCATGTTGAGGGATTGTTATATGATCTATCTATGTTATTATTATTAAGAGAACTTGCACTAGTGAAAGTATGAACCCTAGGCCTTGTTTCCTACCATTGCAATACCGTTTACGCTCAATTTTATCGCTTGCTACCTTGCTGTTTTTATAATTTCAGATTACAAATACCTTTATCTACCATCCATATTGCACTTGTATCACCATCTCTTCGCCGAACTAGTGCACCTATACAATTTGCCATTGTATTGGGTGTGTTGGGGACACAAGAGACTCTTTGTTATTTGGTTGCAGGGTTGTTTGAGAGAGACCATCTTCATCCTACGCCTCCTGTGGATTGATAAACCTTAGGTCATCCACTTGAGGGAAATTTGCTACTGTCCTACAAACCTGTGCACTTGCAGGCCCAACAACGTCTACAAGAATAAGGTTGTGTAGTAGACATCAAGCTCTTTTCTGGCGCCGTTGTTGGGGAGGTGAGCGCTTGAAGTTATATCTTTAGATCTTGCAATCGAATCTTTTTGTTTCTTGTTTTTTCACTAGTTTAGTTTATAAAAGACAACTACAAAAAAATGGAGTTAAGTTTGTCTCATACGCTTCGTCTTTTTAATATCTTTCATGAGTTTGATGGAAAGGAAAATTGTGCTCAAGTTGTCACACCCTGATTTTCATGGCACAACACTTAAAGTGATAAATAATGATAAAATGTGGTTTGACAAAAACTTTTGTGTGTTTTGGACTTTGCCTTGATTGGATTTTGTCTGTTGTTTGCAAGTGCTCTAAAAATCAAATAAATCCTCCAACTCTTATACTCCTTCTCCTTGATTCAAAACTTCTACCCAATTATCATGCCATGTGTATAGTACAGTATAGAATTTTATTATAAAAATAATTTGGCCAAAAAGTATTTTTTTCTAAATTTAGTTTTCAAAACCCCCCTGGATTGAGGTTGCACTACAAGTACTTGATTTGGGGTATGAAAAATATTTCAAAGAGTATATTTGAAACCTATTAGGTATAGGACTCCCAAAAACCACAAAAAAATATTTTTAAAAGTTAATTTACTATCTTATTTAAAGGATTTTTCTTTAGGCCAGAAATGGTCTTTAATAGGTTTAAATTATTTTAATGCTTTAAAAATATTTGTGAAAATTAAGGGAAACTTAGTGGACATATATTGTCCATATATAAGAGTTTCAACATATGGTCATGTTCAAAATATTGGTCAAATCGCTGAAAAACTCTTCCTAGATATTTCAAGCTTTTGAAATAGTTACAAAGGAAATATTCTCCAAAAATTCCAAGAAAATTCTAGCATGTCACATATGACATATTTGATGATGTTGCCAAGTCTAATGTCATGGAGAATAGTATAACCCCATGAAACCCTCTCAAAACCATTTCTGCCCTTTTCCAAGTTTGAACAACTTTGCATTAGCAAACTTCTCCAAATACTCTCAAGCTTTGTGCACATTATCAAATGGTCTAATAAATCATATAGACCAAGTAGCACAAGTTGGAGAACAAGCTAACTTGATCAAAGTGCTCCAAAACCCTTCTTGTCCAGAACCAAATTTGAACAACTCTACATTGGCAACTTTCTCCTTTGATCTCAACTTTTGTGGACATGTTAAAAACCTCAAATGATGACACTACACCAAGTGGTGCATCAAGGAGAATAGATTTGCATGACTAAATCTTGGGAAGTCCATTTCTGTTGATTTCTAGGGTTTACAAAAGTTGCATTGGCAACTTTTCCCAAATGAACTCATTCTTGGTTAAACCTCTTATTTTCTCATACATTTGACCCTGTCAAGCCTCATGACAAGCGGAGTTCATCTTCTTGCCCAAACCAGCAACAAACACCTTCAACCATTTTACTAAAAACCCTGTTTTGACCCCTTCCACTAATCTCCATGAGTTATACTTTTTACCACAGCCCCTCCTAGACTTCTTCTACCTCCAGTAACAATGGATGTATCTCACATCAATAATTGAGGGATGAAACCACCTCTTTTACCTCTCTGGACAGCCCTTGCACCCCTCTTCCTCACCTCCTTCCTCACTCCAGTGGTCACCCAGGGCATCCAAGGCTTTCCCCACATTCTTTGCTCCCCCTAGAGCTACCAGACATGCTTGGCCGTGCCCACTTTGCCAAAATAAATGGCATGCCGGCCATTTGCACACTGTGGAGCGCGCTACAGTGCGCTCCCACACTGTAGCTGCCCCTGCCAAGCACATCCGGCCACCTCGAGCCTCCCCCCTCGTGCCAGCCGAGGTGCCTCGACGTTCGCAACATGCCACCATGCTGGCCCCCTCCTCTCTCTGCCTCCTGCTGCCTCCTTTCGCATGCGCACTGACCGCCCAAGAGCCCCAATGGGCGAGCTCACACGCGCAATGCCTCTAGCCCTCTCCTGCTCCTTCTCTCTCCATGGCGCCCTACTCCACCCTCACGAGCACCGCAGACAATCCCTCACTCTCTCTCCTAGCCGCCCGAGCCATTGCCGTGGCCACCAGTGCGCCACGTCCACGGTGAGCCACGGGTCGGCTACATAAGGCCACCCCCGAGCCCTCTATCTACTCCTTTGGCTCTCACTCCCTGCCGTTAAAATTGTGGACCAACCCACACCTCTCCCCGTGTCCTCCATCCACTTCAATGGCTGGAGCGCCACCATCGGGCTCCGCCTAAATTCGGGTTGTCCCGAGCCTCTCTTCTCTCCCTAACCACTCCATTACCCTCATACCCCCATCTCGAGGCCCTCAATCGCCGTCGTTCATCCCCGGGAACGCCGCACGCTCGTAGCCGAAGATGCCCGACGGCCTCCTCCACGGTCGTCCAACCCATCGCCGCTACGACCCTCATCGGCGTGCGAAAAGTACCTAGGTGGATGCGACACGTTCTCCTGAATCCATCGGTGTGCGGGGAGTCGCCGAAGGTGGCCTGTGCCGCCGGGGAGAGCGCCGGTGCCGCTCGGCCTCGCCTCCTCTATTTCCCGTCGTGCCGCGCGGGGGGTTGAAGGCGATGGCTTGAGCGCTGGGCCCCGCGCGTCAGCGACCCAGCGGCTAAGGCCCGCCGTTTAAGTGGAGACGGGCCGGTCAAAATGCGCCTTCAACATCGCCTATCATCCGCGTGGCCGAGCCGCTGGGCCGGCCCACGGTCTATCTGTCGCCCAGCGCGCAGGATAAGGTTAAAGCCTTATTTCCTTTTTCTTTTTCCAGTCAACTTCAAAAATCCATAAATAATTCAACAGAGCTCCAAATTTGATGATTCAAATTTTTAGTAATTCATAAATTCATGATCTATCACATTGTGCTATTTGCACATTTTTCCAGGAAACTTTTCTTCACACATATTTCGTAAACCCCTATTTTCCTATTTCTGTGATGAACTTTAGAAAATCACAGAGATCTCAAAGTTGATCCAAATGCAATGATTCAAATTCCTAGATGCTTCTAAGTTCAAAACTTAGTTTTTGAACATTTTTACTAATACTTTCTCTACCACCTCAAATAATGGTCTATTTCTTCATGTATAGCCAACTCTGCAAATTCATAAAGAAATCATTTGAACTCCAAATCAAGTGAAACCAAATCCTAGATGCTCCTACAATCATCCTTTGTTAAATGGGTATCTTTGCTCATTTTTCAAAAATATATTTTTGTACACTTCTTGCAAATCCATAAACCCCTTGATTCCATCATATTGAAATGTTTATGAATATCCACTGACCCAATTCCAATGAAACCACTCTGGCTAAATTTTCATATAACTAGAGATGTCCTAGAAAAGTCAAATTAATATTTTTAGAGCAGTTTTATTTTCTGCCTTGTTGTGTTGCTTATTATGGTTGCTTTCGACGATAGTTGACGAAGTAGACGAAATGCTCGGAGTTGGACCAGAGATATTTGAAGACCTCGAAGACTTTGCTAAAACAGGCAAGAAGCCCTTTGACTATATCTATGAAACCCTTTTATGCATGTCATATAGCACTTTTATTGCTTGCATCGGAGACCTGATGATGAATTGACCACATGGGGTGGTTTGCCATAGTTACTTCCTCGTTGATACTTGCATGGTGCATGACCCTACCTCCTTATGAGGGTTATGCCGGTGGGAGTAGATATGATGCTAAAGTAGAGGCTACACAAAAAAGGGACGGGTATATGCATGGTGATGGAGACAATGTATTTTCAAAAGACTTTTCGAAAACACCGTCGGGTGCCACTTATTCCTGAGGGAGATAATGAGATGGGTAACCACTTGATGACAAAGCGGTGTAGCGAGGCAAGTGTGTGAGTTGTTTTCGAAAACGGATTAGATTTAAGATTTGTCGACTGTCCCAACCTTACATGCGCAACCACTCTACCCTTGTATGGGAAAGGGCATTATTGATTACCTAGGCCGATACTAGCTTGGAGCCCGCATTACTAGTGATGGGGGAGAGTTGGGGCTCTCTATCAGGACGGGGGCGTGCCAGGTAGGGCGGCCATGACTGTTTTCACAGGGCACCGGATACACCGTTGTGTCCCCTCTCGGATGTTACGATCTCGAGTGAGTCTCGTATGATGTGCATCATGAGGATATGGAACAATGAGTGGACTCCTTGTTAGTGTCGTCTAGGGAAAGATAGTGATCGGGTGCTTACCCCGGGTACTTGAGGTATCGCAGGTCGTGGATGTCACGGAAGTTCCCCGGATCTTGTGGGTAAAGTGTGCAACCTCTGCAGAGTGTAAAACTATTCGAATAGACATGTCCACGGTCAAGGACATTTGGGCGGTTCTGCTTAAACTACGTCCAGAGTTTTACAAACCGCCTGTGTGTGTTGATAAAACTATTTGGGTTAAGTCATATGGCTTGACACGATGATCAAGTTGGATTGGTGTCCAACTCCGCTTATGTTGATATCTATAACCCGTCCTCATGGTTACTTGAATTCTCCTGATGCATGTCTTACAAGTTGTTGAACATGTCATTGCACTCAAAACTAGCTTTCTGCAAATATTTACCTATATCATGCATTGTTGCATCTTGGACCAAAACATGGGTTGCTTGCGAGTACATTCAAAGTACTCATTGGCTTGCTACTGGTTATTTAATTGGCCAGGCATGGAAGAACAGGAGTTTGAAGAAGAGTTCTTTGGAGACGAACATGCGAACTAGGACGCTTCCCAGTCAGAATGCCTGTAGGGTTAAGGCAGATGGCCTGGGTTCTACTTATCGACAAAGATTTTCGCTGCTTAAGTTTATTTGGTATTCAGCCCTTGTGGCTTTATCTATGTAAGACTTGACCATAATGGTCATAATTTGTGTAAGACGGTATGTATAGATGTAAGACTCTTGTTATTCAGCTTCTGTGTGTTCAGTGCGCATTGATCTCTGGGATCACTGTGCACATGCATTCGATGATCACGACTTATGGGTCGGGGTCCCCACAGAGCTGGTATCAGAGCCATCCTGACTGTAGGAAGCCTTAGCTAGCATGGTCGTTAGTAAGGTTAAAACTATTTTCAAAACTATTACTAACTTTGAAAAACTATCTACACTTCTCTTCCCTTCTGAGTTTTTCAAAAACTAAGTTATATTTTCCTTATTGATCTCTTCCCCTTCAAAATTTTTAAATGGTCGCTAGAGTCCTTATGCCCCTGACCACGGGATTCCTTGTAATCCCCGTGGATAATCTAGAAGGAAGGCGCCTTGCCAGATACTCACCCACCTCTTCTAAACACAAGATTGGCAACACCACAGCAAGACGATGCCAATAGAAGATACACCCTCGAGGAATGAGGACATGAAGACCCAGAGGATGGTGACACCTTTGAAATTGCCCCAGGATTAAGCAACCTTGGCCTATGATGACCAGGGCATAGGATACGCAAGATCATGATATACATCGCTAGTAGAGCAACCTTGTACTTATCATTGTTGTGTCGGAAACCACCGATGGATGAGAATCTCGCCATTTGGTCCGCCTCACTATAGTGAGAAGGAAAATGGTTCTCGGCATCCCCCGCTCTCGGTGACGATCCTGACAACAATGTGTCCGGCAGATTGGACCTCTACTATGCCTTGCTAGTGTCATTACATAAAGAATTTCCTACCTGGTACCCTCGACGCCTTAGAATGCAAAAGGGATCGTCATGATTAAGAAGACAAGAGAAGACCAAGTCAATGCCAGCTACGAGGAGCCACCTTCACCCCATCACTTCAATAGGCGAGAAGTTGTTGCAGACTCTTCAGGCTCAACCCAGACCGTTTCATCGAACAAGAGACGTAACAACACCTGAGGAAAACTCAGGAGACTGCACGAGGCACAAGGCACGACTACTGAATCCGAGAACCCCTAGGGTAGGATGAGTCATGTACCCCCTATGGGCAGTCGAGACCGTATGATCGTTCAAGTAGAACCATGATTGTGTGTTGCTTGTTTTTATTTGTTTGTGTTTTGATATCAGTCACGCTTTTGGCCCTAGGCAACAAGTACGTGACTATATCACCTTCCTTATCTTAATGGTTGTGTTTGGCCCTTTCAGCACTTGTTGTTTGCACTTGCACTATAGAACCCCCTTTAGGCATCCCCCTCCTCTATGCTACTTTTCCCTCTCATCTCTCTCTCCTCAGTGAAGACCGGCAAGACAAGGTACACCAAGGATTCTACTTCGACAACCAACTAGCGCTGAAGACTTTTGCTACAACCTCCTCGACCAAGTGCAACCCCGCAGAGTTATGCTTAAATCCTCCAGACTGGAAACCCCTCCCTAGACCCTTCGAGACTCCACGAGATACCCCAGCTCGAATCCTTAACCATGTGCTTAACCCACAGAATTGCAAAAGCATCAGTTAAGCCTCCGTAACCTTGCACAACACTGGGTTCATTATGGAACTAGTGGACAAAGTGAGCAAGCACGTTAGCATCCTAACATAGCATAAGAACTGACGATGTCATAGGGAAGACCAAATTAAGGGTATAGGAATAAGGGACAAATGACTTGATGAGTTTGTGTCAGTGACTTTGAGGAATTATCTAATACTTTTGGTGGATTATAAGGATTTCATGTTGAACTTGGTGGGATCATGTTAATAGGGTAGCATAGCTTTCATTACCCCTGAGTAAATTGGATTTAGTAGGACAATTATGGTTGCAAGATGAAATTCTTGGGACCATGCGGATTAGACTTAGCCAAGGGATAGTTGACATTACGATAATAACTTGAGGGAAACCTGTAGAAATTCTCGTTGGACATGAGATTTGGATTTAAATAGGTTATCCTAGTGGAGTATAGGTGGTGAGTAAGTCTACATGATTCGGAGTAAATTGGATTTAGACTGATGATCTCGATCATGATACCATGTTTCTCGGTGGACGATAAACTAGGAGATTGGATTAATTGTCGGTGTATATTTAGGGATCTATAAAAGCATGACCTTGGAGTTTACTTGACAATGATAAATGGAAGTTGGTGTACTTACTACATTAGATATAGCCATTTCAAGTATTTGGGGATTATAGGACATTAGAAGATAGGTGGAACACCATAGACATTGGATTTGTAGAATTAATGGATTATGTAGCAATTGATGGAAGTTAATGAGATGTTGGAGTTGACTCATAGGAAGGAAACAAGATCTTGGAGTGGCATATGATGTGTTTCCTTAGGATAGAGATGCACTACCTTGGACCTTGGTAGAAGAAGATGAGCACTTAGATTGCGATGTTTAATTCAAGCTTAGCAGCTAGATGGATTTTTTAGATAGGGATAGCCATGCACATAAGTTTGGGGATAGTTGACATGTATGATTTTGTTAGACCTCCTCTTGGGAGTCATGAGGATATGAATAGCATGAGTGATGATTGGAGTTGACCCATACGAGAGGATGCTTTCGGTGGTATAAGGTTATTTGTTTGGAAGACTAGGTAGAACAATTGGCATCTCAGAAACTGTGCTTCAGGATAAGATGATAAATGTTCACCCATATACTAGAATCCTAGAAAACCCTCAAGCCCTACCAAGCCATAACATGGTCAAATCATGGCCATGGGTTGTGGCCCAGGTCGAGAAGACCCTGACCCATACTCAACCGGGACCACCACCAATGCCCCAGCCTACTTCGCGTACCCCATAGACTTCATGGAGTACTTGGACAAGTTGGTTGTCATATTTATTTTGGTAACATACTTGTCTACCCGAAAACGAAAGAAGAATCGTTGAGCTGGTCAAGCAACATCTGAAGATTGTCATGTCTAGGAGGAAGAACTACAGCAACCACCATCGTCAAGAAGTAAACCTCCGCGTCGAAGACTAGGTGTGTCTGCAAGCCACTTCTCTCTCAAGAGAACCAAGCATTTTCATGGCATGTGAAGCTCACACCAAGATTTACCGGCCCCTTCAAGATCACTTCAAGACAAAGAGTAGACATCTATCAGCTAGAGTCACCACCTGAGTTACCCACTGTGCACAACGTTTTCCACATGACATAACTCCGGAAGTGTTTCCAACTTCCTAACTAGCCCAATCTCTATAAGGACATCGATCAATGAGCCATTGACCTCCAGCCCAATATGACCTACGCGAGAGAACCCATTAGCAACCTGGATCAAGTGGAACGTTATATACGAAGCCACACCATCAAGTAGTTCAAGTTCAGTGGAGCACCATTCGGAAGGAGAAGCAGTATGAGGACGTGAAGACTACCCCAGATCCAAGTTTCCATACTCCTTTCCACGCCTAGTTTGGGAATCTCGGGGACGAGATTCTTGTAAGCGGGGTAGGTCTGTCACACCCTGATTTTCATGGCACAACACTTAAAGTGATAAATAATGATAAAATGTGGTTTGATAAAAACTTTTGTGTGTTTTGGACTTTGCCTTGATTGGATTTTGTCTGTTGTTTGCAAGTGCTCTAAAAATCAAATAAATCCTCCAACTCTTATACTCCTTCTCCTTGATTCAAAAATTCTGCCCAATGATCATGCCATGTGTAGTATAGAATTTTCTTACAATAATAATTTGGCCAAAAAGTATTTTTTCTAAATTTAATTTTCCAAAACCCCTTGGATTGAGGTTGCACTGCAAGTACTTGATTTGGGGTATGAAAAATATTTCAAAGAGTATATTTGAAACCTATTAGGTATAGGACTCTCAAAAACCACAAAAATATATTTTTTTATAGTTAATTTACTATTTTATTTAAAGGATTTTTCTTTAGGCCAGAAATGGTCTTTAATAGGTTAAATTTTTTTAATGCTTTAAAAATATTTGTGAAAATTTAGGGAAACTCAGTGGACATATATTGTCCATATATAAGAGTTTCAACACATGGTCATGTTCAAAATATTGGTCAAATCCCTCAAAAACCCTTCGTGGATATTTCAAGCTTTTGAAATATTTACAAAGGAAATATTCTCCAACAATTCCAAGAAAATTCTAGCATGTCACATATGACATATTTGATGATCTTGCCAAGTCTAATGTGATGGAGAATAGTATAACCCCATAAACCCCTCTCAAAATCATTTTTGCCCTTTTCCAAATTTGAACAACTTTGCATTAGAAAACTTCTCCAAATACTCTCAAGCTTGGTCCACATTCTCAAATGGTCTAATAAATCATATAGACCAAGTAGCACAAGTTGGAGAACAAGTTAACTTGATCAAAGTGGCCCAAAACCCTTCCTGTCCAGAACCAAATTTGAACAACTCTACGTTGGCAACTTTCTCCTTTTGATCTCAACTTTTGTGGACATGTTAAAAACCTCAAATGATGACACTACACCAAGTGGTGCATCAAGGAGAATAGATTTGCATGACTAAATCTTGGGAAGTCCATTTCTGTTGGTTTCTAGGGTTTACAAAAGTTGCATTGGCAACTTTGCCCAAATGAACTCAATCTTGGTTAAACCTCTTATTTTCTCATACCATTTGACCCTGTCAAGCCTCATGACAAGAGGAGTTCATCTTCTTGGCCAAACCAGCAACAAACACCTTCTGCCATTTTACTAAAAACCCTGTTTTGAACCCTTCCACTAATCTCCATGAGTTATACTTTTTAGCACAGCCCCTCCTAGACTTCTTCTACCTCCAGTAACAATGGTTGTATCTCAGATCAATAATTGAGGGGTGAAACCACCTCTTTTACCTCTCTGGACAGCCCTTGCACCCCTCTTCTTCACCTCCCTCCTCACTCCAGTGGACACCCAAGGCATCCAAGGCTATCCCCACATTCTTTACTCCCCCTAGAGCTACCAGACATGCTTGGCCGTGCCCACTTTGCCAAAAAAATGGCATGCCGGCCATTTGCACGCTCTGGAGCACGCTATAGTGCGCTCCCGCACTGTAGCCGCCCCCTGCCAAGCACCTCCGGCCACCTCAAGCCTCCCCCCTCGTGCCAGCCGAGGTGCCTTGACGTCCGCAACACGCCACCGTGCTGGCCCCCTCCTCTCTCTCCATCCTGCTGCCTCCTCTCGCACGTGCACCGACCACCCGAGAGCCCCAACGGGCGAGCTCACATGCGCGATGCCTCTAGCCCTCTCCTGCTCCTTCTCTCTCCATGGCGCCCTACTCCACCCTCACGAGCACCGCAGACAATCCCTCGCTCTCTCTCCTGGTCGCCCGAGCCGTTGTCGTGGCCACCCGTGCGCCACGTCCACGGTGAGCCATGGGTCGGCTACATAAGGCCACCCCCGAGCCCTCTATCTACTCCTTTGGCTCTCACTCCATCCCGTTCACCCTCTGGACCAACCCATACCTCCCCCCGTGTCCTCCATCCACTACAATGGCCGGAGCACCGCCGTTGGGCTCCGCCTAAATTCGGGCTGTCCCGAGCCTCTCTTCTCTCCCTAACCACTCCAGTACCCTCATACCCCCACCTCGAGGCCCTCAATCACAGTCGTTCATCCCCAGGAACGCTGCGCGCTCATGGCCGAAGATGGCCGACGGCCTCCTCCGTGGTCGTCCAAGCCGCCGCCGTTACGACCCTCATCGACATGCGAAAAGTACCTAGGTGGATGTGGCACGTTCTCCTGAATCCATCGGTGTGCGGGGAGTCGCCGGAGGTGGCCGGTGCCGCCAGGGAGTGCGCCGGCGCCGCTCGGCCTCGCCTCCTCCGTTTCCCGTCGTGCCGCGTGGGAGGTTGAAGGCGATGGCCTGAGCGCTGGGCCCCGCGTGTCAGTGACCCAGCGGCTGGGGCGCGCCGTTTAAGTAGAGATGGGTCGGGCAAAATGCGCCTTCGACGTCGACTATCGTCCGCGTGGCCGAGCCGCTGGGCCGGCCCACGGTCTATCTGTCGCCCCACGCGCAGGATAAGGTTAAAGCCTTATTTCCTTTTTCTTTTTCCAGTCAACTTAAAAAATCCATAAATAATTCAACAGAGCTCCAAATTTGATGATTCAAATTTTTAGTAATTCACAAATTCATGATCTATCACATGGTGCTGTTTGCACATTTTTCCAGGAAACTTTTCTTCACACATATTTCGTAAAACCCTATTTTCCTATTTCTGTGATGAACTTTAGAAAATCACAGAGAGCTCAAAGTTGATCCAAATGCAATGATTGCAATTCCTAGATGCTTCTAAGTTCAAAACTTAGTTTTTGAACATTTTTACTAATACTTTCTGTACCACCTCAAATAATGGTCTATTTCTTCATGTATAGCCAACTCTGCAAATTCATAGAGAAATCATTTGAACTCCAAATCAAGTGAAACCAAATCCTAGATGCTCCTAAAATCATCCTTTGTTAAATGGGTATCTTTGCTCATTTTCAAAAATATATTTCTGTACACTTGTTGCACATCCATAAACCCCTTGATTCCATCATATTGAAATGTTTAGGAATATCCACTGACCCAATTCCAATGAAACCACTCTGGGTAATTTTTCATATAACCAGAGATGTCCTAGAAAAGTCAAATTAATATTTTTAGAGCACTTTTATTTTCTGCCTTGTTGTGTTGCTTATTATGGTTGCTTTCGACGATAGTTGACGAAGTAGACGAAATGCTCGGAGTTGGACCAGAGATATTTGAAGACCTCAAAGACTTTGCTAAAACAGGCAAGCAGCCCTTTGACCATATCTATGAAACCCTTTTTATGCATGTCATATAGCACTTTTATTGCTTGCATCGGAGACCTGATGATGAGGTGACCACATGGGGTGGTTTGCCACCGTTACTTCCTCTTTGATACTTGCATGGTGCATGACCCTACCTCCTTATGAGGGTTATGCCGGTGGGAGTAGATAGGATGCTAAAGTAGAGGCTACGCAAAAAGGGACGGGTATATGCATGGTGATGGAGACAAAGTATTTTCAAAAGACTTCTTGAAACCCCCGTCGGGTGCCACTTATGCCCGAGGGAGATAATGAGATGGGTAACCACTTGATGACGAAGTGGTGTACTGAGGCAAGTGTGTGAGTTGTTTTCGAAAACGGATTAGATTTAAGATTTGTCGACTGTCCCAACCTTACAAGCGCAACCACTCTACCCTTGTATGCGAAAGGGCATTATTGATTACCTAGGCCGATACTAGCTTAGAGCCCGCATTACTAGTGACGGGGGAGAGTTGGTGCTGTCTCTCGGGACGGGGTCGTGCCAGGTAGGGCGGCCATGACTGTTTTCACAGGGCACCGGATACACCATTGTGTCCCCTCTCGGATGTTACGATCTCGAGTGAGTCTCGTATGATGTGCATCGTGAAGATATGGAACAACGAGTGGAATCCTTGTTAGTGTCGTCTAGGGAAAGATAGTGATCCGGTGCTTACCCCGGGTACTTGAGGTATCGCGGGTCGTGGATGTCACGGAAGTTCCCCGGATCTTGTGGGTAAAGTGTGCAACCTCTGCAGAGTGTAAAACTATTCGAATAGCCGTGTCCACGGTCAAGGACATTTGGGCGGTGCTGCTTAAACTACGTCGAGAGTTTTAAAAACCGCCTGTGTGTGTTGCTAAATCTATTTGGGTTAAGTCAGATGGCTTGACACGATGATCAAGTTGGATTGGTGTCCAACTCCGCTTATGTTGATATCTGTAACCTATCCTCATGGTTACTTGAATTCTCCTGATGCATGTCTTACAAGTTGTTGAACATGTCATTGCACTCAAAACTAGCGTTTTGCAAATATTTACCTATATCGTGCATTGTTGCATCTTTGACAAAACATGGGTTGCTTGCGAGTACATTCAAAGTACTCATTGGCTTGCCACTGGTTATTTAATTGGCCAGGCATGGGAGAACAGGAGTTCAAAGAAGAGTTCTTTGGAGACGAACATGCGACCTAGGACGCTTCCGAGTCAGAATGCCTGTAGGGTTAAGGCAGATGGCATGGGTTCTACTTATCGACGAAGATTTCCGCTGCTTATGTTTATTTGGTATTCAGCCCTTGTGGCTTTATCTATGTAAGACTTGACCATAATGGTCATAATTTGTGTAAGACGGTATGTATGGATGTAATACTCTTGTTATTCAGCTTTTGTGTGTTCAGCGAGCATTGATCTCTGGGATCACTGTACACGTGCTTTCGGTGATCACGACTTATGGGTCGGGGTCCCCATAGAGCTGGTATCAGAGCCATCCTGACTGTAGGAAGCCTTAGTTAGCATGGTCGTTAGTTAGGTTAAAACTATTTTCAAAACTATTACTAACTTTGAAAAACTATCTACACTTCTCTTCCCTTCTGAGTCTTTCAAAAACTAAGTTATATTTTCCTTATTGATCTCTTCCCCTTCAAAAATTGTAAATGGTCGCTAGAGTGCTTATGCCCCTGACCACGGGATTCCTTGTAATCCCCGTGGATAATCTAGAAGGAAGATGCCTTGCCAAATACTCACCCACCTCTTCTAAACACAAGATTGGCAAACACCACAGCAAGACGATGCCAACAGAAGATACACCCTCGAGGAATGAGGACATGAAGACCCAGAGGATGGTGACACCTTTGAAATTGCCCCAGGATTAAGCAACCTTGGCCTATGATGACCAGGGCATAGGATATGCAAGATCATGATATACATCGCTAGTAGAGCAACCTTGTCCTTACCATTGTTGTGTCGGCAACCACTGATGGATGAGAACCTCGCCATTTGGTCCGCCTCACTATAGTGAGCAGGAAAAACAGTTCTCGGCATCCCCCGCTCTCGGTGACGATACTGACAACAATGTGTCCGGCAGATTGTACCTCTACTATGCCTTGTTAGTGTCATTACATAAAGAATTTCCTACCTGGTACCCTCGACGCCTTAGAAGACAAAAGGGATCGTCATGATTAAGAAGACAAGAGAAGACCAAGTCAATGCCAGCTACGAGGAGCCACCTTCACCCATCACTTCAACAGGCGAGAAGTTGCTGCAGACTCTTCAGGCTCCACCCAGATTGTTTCATCGAACAAGAGAGGTAACAACACCTGAGGAAAACTCAGGACACTACACGAGGCACAAGGCACGACTACTGAATACGAGAACCCCTAGGGTAGGATGAGTCGTGTACCCCCTATGCGCAGTCGAGACCGTATGATCATTCGAGTAGAACCATGATTGTGTGTTGCTTGTTTTTATTTGTTTGTTTTTTGATATCAGTCGCCCTTTTTTCCCTAGGCAACAAGTACGTGACTATATCACCTTCCTCATCTTAATGGTTGTGTTTGGCCCTTTTAGCACTTGTTGTTTGCACTTGCACTATAGAACCCCCTTTAGGCATCCCCTTCCTCTATGCTACTTTTCCCTCTCATCTCTCTCTCTCCTTAGTGAAGACCGGCAGGACAAGGTACACCAAGGATTCTTCTTCGACAACCAACTAGCGCTGAAGACTTTTGCTACAACCTCCTCGACCAAGTGCAACCCCGCAGAGTTATGCTTAAATCATCAAGACTGGAAACCCCTCCATGGACCCTTCGAGACTCCACGAGATACCCCAGCTCGAATCCTTAACCATGTGCTTAACCCACAGAATTGCAAAAGCATCAGTTAAGCCTCTGTAACCTTGCACAACACTAGGTTCATTATGAAACTAGTGGACAAAGTGAGCAAGCACGTTTGCATCCTAACATAGCACAAGAACTGACGATGTCATAGGGAAGACCAAATTCATGGTATAGGAATAAGGGACAAATGACTTGATGAGTTTGTGTCAGTGACTTTGAGGAATTATCTGATACTTTTGGTGGATTATAAGGCTTTCGTGTTGAACTTGGTGGGATCATGTTAATAGGGTAGCATCTTTGAAAACTCAGATGATGAGTGGGTCGCTGGGCTAGATGTTGAGTACACCACATTGCTTGGACGAGAGAAGGATCTAAAGGACGAAGATAGGAAGAAGCCCTCCGTGATCCAGGTTTGCATTCATGACTTATGCTTAGTCTACCACATATGCGATGCCGACGTTGAATGCCTGGATTTTAAGAACTTCCTCGAGAGCAACCAAGTCAAATTTGTTACTGTAGACTTTACGAACAACGAAGAAGTCCTGGGTCCGATAGGCCTCGTTGTAGGCAACCCCTTTGTCAGTGTGAAAACCGGCAGATCTCGGGTAGGGGGTCCCGAACTGTGCGTCTAGGCGGATGGTAACAGGAGACAAGGGACACAATGTTTTTACCCATGTTCGGGCCCTCTCGATGGAGGTAAAACCCTACTACTGCTTGATTAATATTGATGATATGGGTAGTACAAGAGTGGATCTACCACGAGATCAGAGAGGCTAAACGCTAGAAGCTAGCCTATGGTATGATTGTTGTTCATCCTTTGGACTAAAACTCTCCGGTTTATATAGACACCGGAGAGGGCTAGGGTTACACAGAGTCGGTTACAATAGGAGGAGCTCTTCATATCGGATCGCCAAGCTTGCCTTCCACGCCAAGGAAAGTACTATCCGGACACGGGACGAAGTCTTCAATCTTGTATCTTCATAGTCCGGGAGTCCGGCCAAAGGTCATAGTCCCGCCATCCGGACACCCCCTAATCCAGGACTCCCTCAGTAGCCCCCGAACCAGGCTTCAATGATGACGAGTCCGGCGTGCAAATTGTCTTCAGCATTGCAAGGCGGGTTCTTCTCCAGATTCCATGTACCTGTCGAATAGTGTCCGGCTTCTTGTGCATGCTGCACTCCTCAGCTTCTGTGCCCAATAATGACCATCTTCCACGTGTCAAATGAATACGAAAAGCTAGGGAGTTTTTTCATTTAACCCCCTAGCCGCGTAAATGAGCCGCCCATAAAAAGAGACGGGGATTTAGGTCCAATTCTCACCATCTTCCCTCCGCGAGCATTCATGAGAGCGCTTTCGACAGAGATCCATTCCACCATGGCCGGTCGATGCAGCCCCTCCTCTCGCCTCTCCAGCCCTCGCCCCGGAGATTGGGAGTGGTGTTCCGTCCCGCATAGCGAGCTAGTAGTGCTTCAATCCAAGGGGCTCATCCCCCCAGCATCCATGGTCCTAGTTCGAGCCGGGATTGCCTATAGTGGCGGAGAGCAGGCGGAGAGCGTCCCCAATCCCTCCCAAGGAGAGCGGGTGTGCCTAGTCCCTTATTTAATAAGAGGACTCGAATTTCCAATTCATCCGTTTCTCCAAGGGCTACTGGAGTTTTACGGCCTCCAGTTACACAACCTCACGCCTGCCTCCATACAACATATTGCGGGCTTCGTGGCCCTCTGCGAGCTGGTTTTGGGCGTCGAGGCCCATTTCGCGCTGTGGAACAAGTTGTTCTGCCTTGTGCCCCGTTCTCAGGAGGGGTCGATTTATCAAGTGGGTGGAGCTGAACTATGGCGCATCGCCGGGACCGGATACCTATCCGGAACCCCAAAGAAGGCATCCGAGGGCTGGCCTTCAGAATGGTTTTATATAGACGACGTCCCCCTGCCGGACCCTATACGGATCGACCTCCTTGAGTTCAATAACGCTCCGTTGAAGAAACGCCTGAGCTGGCGCCCACGGAACCCTTAGAGGGAAACTGACAGGGACGTCCTTTACCTGATGAGCCGGATAAGGTTGTTGGCTCATTCCAGACTGACCATGATCGAGGTCATGGCCACATGCATTATGCGGGGGGTGCAGCCGCTCCAGTACAGAGGCCACCCCATGTGGGATTTCAACGGGGAGGACAACGCCACCCGGTGCGGTCGCAAGGGGCCGGATTCAGCTGCCACTCTAACGAAGGTCTTGTCCGCTTTGTACAAGGGAGAAGAAGAGGAATTCCTCCGTGTCAACCCACGGGGCGGATTCTCCATGTACAATCCTCCAAGCTAGGTGAGCGAACACTTTCACTTGCCTACCCGTTTTCAAATTCCCATAGTTGAATACTTAGTCTATTAATTTTAACGCAGGAGCTGCGCCAGACTGTGAAGGAGATAAACAGCCCTCCTCCACAACCCAAGGACCCGGAACGGTCCCTCGACCCGGACTCCCAAGAGGACCCGGACTTATGTATGGAGCTAATTGATGGGGTGTTTCATCAATTGAGTAAGGAAAACACCTTAGTGGCCATTACGGCCGATTATCCCGGACTACTTCCAGCCTCAAAGGTAACCGAGACCGAAGTCCCAGTACTTTCAAAAGGATCCATCCATGCTTATTTTGATTGCCGTAAACCAATAGTGTTTCATTTTGCAGGGGAAATCCTTGAGGCGGAGGGCCGAGCCCGTGGTGGGTAGCCAACAAGGGCCACTGAAGCAAGGCGGGCTAAAAAGAAGTGCGGACCGGATCGAGACGCCGACGGAACGATATGGTGTGCAACTTTAATGCCTAGGGTTTATGCCCTCAAGGTATACTAACGCTCATGCTCCCCTCAGCAAGAAGAGCGCCCGCGGGACTATATCCACCGGCCAGGCTTCAAGGCCGGGTCCGGAAGCGGAGGTGAATACGGGGTGCGCACCGGACGTTCCTCCGACAGAGGACGCGGACGGGCTATCTGCCACCAATTCAGAGGTGGAGAGTGCCATGAACCACAGGCGCCGCCGGACTATTTTGCGCGACACATGTTTTTCCCAAGAGGCGTTGGACGCCTTTAATACGGGAGATGTGTACCTCTGTGCCGCTCAAATGGTCTAGCAAAAGCCACATAGCAATATGTGAAAGACATACGGGTGAGTAAATCTGATGGTTACATATGTCAGTAGCCCCCGAGACTTGAAACAGTTAAGATAACTGATTTAAGGATCATATGTTATGCAGGAACTTACAAAAAAGAATATGCAACTGTCCCAAGAGCTGGAAGAGTGCAAGGCCCAGCTTGAGGCCGCACTAGCCGCTACAGAGAGTGCCAAGGGGACTCCCGCAGGTAATATATGCTTTGAAACATAGGTCTGTTGTGAAGTGCGGCATGTGTGCAATTCTGACAATAACAATGCAGATGGGGCCGGAGCGAATCCGGACAAGCAACAACTCTTGCGCCAGTTAAAGGCTGGCGAGAGCGTGCTGACGAGGGTGAGGCAAGATAAGAACAAGCTTCAAGACACCAATACTCAACTGGGCGAGGAACTAAAGGATGTTCGTGCTCAGCTGTCTGATTCCGTAAAGGAGAATCGGCGACTTCGACGCGGCATTTTAGTAAGTGCTTAAACGAATCTTCGAAAAAGAGTTCGGCGAGGAAGTCGATTGACAGAGCTATGTTTGTAGATATGCTGACATGTCGGCCTGTGGAGGAAATGCCCGGTTCTGCGGGGGACCTTCTTCCCGAGCTATTGCAACTGCACGAACGAGTTCGGCAGGCGATGCAGGGCGTCGTCCAGGCTTTTTGGCCATCCCTCTCCATGCCTGAAGGCCTTGGAGAGCTTGCCGAGAAGCTGAAGGGAGTGTGGCAACGCTTCCGTTTATGGAAGATATCGGCATGCCGTCAAGGCGCCAGAGAGGCCTGGGCCATGGTGAAGATGCGGTACACGAAGGCTGACCCAAACCACATGGCCGAGGTCGGCCCTGTGGGGCCCGACAGGAAGGAGATCCCTGTGAGTTTAGTCTACGGCCAGGTAGAGCTGGCCGCCAAGTATTTGCAACAGGACTGTAAATTAGACAGCCTGTTGGATGGTATTGAAGAAGAATATACCCAGTCAAATTGACTATGTAATTTAAAATGACATGTAAAATGCCTTCTAGCCGGATTGTAGATCGTTTGTCATTGCGGACCTTTTCGCTTCAACCTCTGGACCCGATAGTCCGGAGTGTGTCCGAATACCCTCTCGGTTATGTAAGAACGGGGGCATGCATGGAGACCAGGCGTAGGGGTCATAATTGCTTTAGCAGACAAGTGCCCAACTAGTTATGTTATATTACATGGTTAGTAAGAAACATCTTCCAGGGAGAATAGTTCTGTTAGGGGTTCCTTTCCCTGGGAGGCATGCCCCAAAGTGCTTGTCCGGACTGCTAAAAGGAAGCAGAAAAAGCATTCGGGGGCAGATAAATAAACAAGTGAAAAATCAACTTTTAGTTCACCGACCGAATATTCCCTTAAGAACGCTAGCTTTCGGCTTCACCCAGTTTGAGGTACACATCCGGCTGACCCGGCAGTAACAATCGCAGAGGTGCTCCCTTTACCACCTAGCCGAACAAACGGGAACGTAGGGGTAAGCACAGGAGCCAGGCAACCCAGCTTGGCCAAAACTTAAGTCATATCGATGCATATAATGGTGCATAAAAGGTTCATGCGGATGTGTCACACATGTTTTGGGCATGAGGCCCGTGTATATAAGCTTCTGATAAAGAAGCCCCCAGGTATAATGAGCGCGGTTGGCGTGTCAATTATGTGTGAACAACGCGCAAGCAAGCCCCTAAAGGCTTGGGAGAAAAAGGGAGGGAGAAGGAGAGAAATACCAGGTAGCTAATTTGAAATAAGTAATAATAAAAAGGTGACAGAGGAGGGAGACGAGCACAGAGTCCAGCGCTAGGCGTAGAATCTTCGTAGGCGTGCTGTGTTCCATGGGTTCGGCTTGAGTCAGTTGTCCGATGCGTTTCGCAGACGGTAGGCTCCACCAGTCTGGTCTTGGTCGATTATGAAGGGACCCTCCCATTTGGGCTTGAGTTTGTCCTTTTTCTTGTCCGGCAGGCGTAGAACTAGTTCGCTAACATTATAAGTTTTGGCCCGTACTTCTCTGCTTTGATATCTTCGAGTCTGCTGTTGATGGAATGCGGAACGGGCTTTTGCCACGTCGCGCTCCTCCTCCAATGCGTCCAAGCTGTCCTGCCGATCGAGCTCGGCTTCTCTTTCTTCGTACATGCGCATGCGAGGTGAGTCATGAATTATGTCGCAGGGCAGGACTGCCTCTGCGCCGTATACCATAAAAATGGTGTGAATTCGATAGTGCGATTCGGCGTGGTCCGCAGCCCCCCAGAGTACGGAGTCGAGCTCCTCTACCCAGTGCGTGTTAGATTCCTTGAGGGATCGCACTAATCTGGGTTTGATGCCACTCATGATGAGAACGTTGGCTCGCTCGACTTGACCGTTAGTTTGTGGGTGATAGACTGAAGCGTAATTGAGCTTAATGCCCATGTTTTTGCACCAGAGTTTAACTTCATCGGTCGTAAAGTTTGTGCCGTTGTCAGTAATGATGTTGTGGGGGACGCCGTAATGGTGTACAACCCCAGATATGAAGTCTATCACCGGTCCGGATTCGGCCGTCTTAACAGGCTTGGCCTCTATCCATTTGGTGAATTTGTCCACCATGACCAGTAGATATTTTTGCTTGTGGGTTCCTCCTTCAAGGGGTCCAACCATGTCAAGCCCCCAGACCGCAAAAGGCCAGGTAATGGGTATGGTTTGTAGGGCGGTAGGCGGCATGTGGCTTTGATTAGCGAATAATTGGCAACCGACGCACCGCTGGACTAAGTCCTGAGCGTCTGCCCGGGCCGTCGGCCAATAAAATCCGGTACGGAAGGCCTTGCTCACAAGGGCTCGGGCTGCGGCGTGGTGTCCGCCGCGTCCGACGTGAATTTCAGCCAGAAGGTTCCGCCCTTCCTCTTCGGAGATACACCTTTGAAGGACTTCAGTGGTGCTTTTCTTATAAAGCTCTCCTTCGTGGACTTTATAGGCTTTAAATCGCCGCACTATGCAGCGTGCCTCATTTTGGTCCTCGGGAAGTTCCTGCCTAGTTAAGTAGGCTAAGAATGGTTCTGTCCACGGGGCAATTACTGCCATTATTACGTGGGCTGAGGGTGTGACTTCATTGACGGAGTCTTCAGTTGTGTCTGGGTGTTCAAGGTCAGGTGATGCGGCCAGGTCTGGATTGTGATTTACGGATTCCCCTTCCCACTGTACGGATGGCTTGAATAGCCTTTCCAGGAAAATGGTGGGGGGGACTGCATCGCACTTTGCGCCGATGCGTGCCAGGACGTCTGCTGCCTGATTATTTTCCCGGGCTATATGGTGGAATTCCAGCCCTTCAAACTGAGGTGACATATTTAGGACGGCGTTGCGATAAGCTACTATTTTTGGATCTTTGGCATCAAAGTCCCTGTTTATTTGGGATATCGCGAGGTTCGAATCCCCAGGCACCTCTAGGCGTTGAATGCCCATGGAGACTGCCATCCGGAGGCCATGTAGCAGGGCCTCGTATTCGGCTGAATTGTTGGAGTCCGTATACATTATCTGGAGTACATATTGAACTGTATCTCCTGTTGGGGACGTCAGGACGACGCCAGCCCCCAGACCCGCCAGCATTTTGGAGCCGTCGAGGTGCATGGTCCAGTTGGAATATGTGCCGTACTCTTTAGGGAGTTCGGCTTCAGTCCATTCAGCGACAAAGTCGGCCAAGGCTTGCGACTTGATGGCTCTCCGTGGCTTATATGTTATGTCGAACGGGAGGAGCTCAATGGCCCATTTGGCAATCCAGCCCGTTGCGTCGCGGTTGTTTATGATATCGTTAAGAGGTACTTCGGAGGCTACTGTTATCGAACACTCTTGAAAGTAGTGTCGTAGCTTCCGGGATGCCATGAATACTGCGTATGCTATCTTTTGTTACTACGGGTACCGGGACTTGCATGGAGTGAGGACAATGGACACGTAGTACACTGGTTTCTGGACAGGGAATTTGTGTCCGTCCGTTGCTTGTTTGACGACGAGGACTGTGCTTACAACTTGGTGAGTTGCCGCGATGTATAACAACATTGGTTCGCCGATGTTAGGCGCGGCCAGGACATGGTTTGTTGCCAGTATGGCTTTTATTTCTTCGAGTCCGCCCGTGGCGGCATCCGTCCACTCAAAGTGTTCGGTGCGCTGGAGGAGGCAGTAAAGGGGTAATGCCTTTTCGCACAAGCGGGAGATGAAGCGGCTTAAGCCGCCACGCATCTAGTCAATTTTTGTATTTTCTTGAGATCTTTTGGAATATCCAATTGTGATAGAGCTAGGATATTGGCTGGGTTTGCTTCAATTCCTCTACCGGATACGATGAAGCCCAAGAGCTTTCCGGCTGGTACGCCGAAAATGCATTTTTCCGGGTTAAGCCTAATGTCATATGTTCGGAGGTTATCAAACGTGAGCCTCAAGTCGTCTATTAGGGTTTAGACGTGTTTGCTTTTGACGACCACGTCGTCCACGTACGCTTCAACCGTTTTGCCGATCTGGTTGGCCAAACATGTCTGAATCATGCGCTGATATGTTGCGCCAGCGTTTTTGAGCCCGAAGGGCATTGTGTTGAAGCAGAATGGGCCGTATGGGGTGATGAATGCCGTTGCGGCTTGGTATGACTCTGCCATCTTGATTTGGTGGTAGCCAGAGTATGCATCGAGGAAACACAATGAATCGTGTCCTGCAGTGGCGTCGATGATTAGATCAATGCGGGGGAGGGGGAAGGGATCCTTTGGGCAGGCCTTATTTAGGTCTTTGAAATTGACGCATAGGCGCCAGGATTTGTCCTTCTTTGGTACCATTACCAGGTTTGCTAGCCAGTCCGGATGTTTTATATCTCTGATGAATCCGGCTTGCAGTAGTTTGGCTAGCTCCTCTCCCATGGCTTGTCTCTTGGGTTCGGAGAAACACCGAAGAGCCTGCTGAACGGGCTTGAATCCTTTTAGGATGTTTAGGCTATGCTCGGCCAGCCTGCGTGGGATTCCTGGCATGTCTGAAGGGTGCCAGGCAAAAATGTCCCAATTTTCGCGTAGGAATTCTCTTAGTGCGGCGTCTACATCGGGGCTTAGTTGTGCCCCGATGGAGGCAGTTTTTGTAGTGTCCGTTGGATGCACTTGGAACTTGACTATTTCGTCCGCCGGCTTGAAGGAGGTGGACTTGGATCTTTTGTCGAATATCATGTCGTCCCTATCCACCGTGGAGCACAACACAGTTAGTTCCTCGGCCGCTAGGGCTTCGGATAATGCCTCAAGGGCCAGTGCGGCTGTCTTGTTTTCGGTGCGGAGCGCTGTGTCCGGATCACTAGAAAGAGTGATGATTCCGTTGGGTCCGGGCATTTTGAGCTTAATGTACCCGTAATGGGGTATAGCTTGAAAAATTGTGAATGCTTCTCGCCCTAACAGAGCGTGGTATCCGCTGCTGAATGGGGCCACTTGAAATGTGACCTCCTCAGATCTATAATTATCAGGCGTGCAGAACACCACATCTAGTGTGATTTTTCCTAAACAGCACGCTTCCCGACTGGGGATTATTCCTCTAAAGGTTGTGTTGCTTCCCTCAATGCGACTCCAGTCTACTTCCATTTTGCGCAAGGTTTCCTCATAGATGAGGTTCAATCCGCTGCCACCGTCCATGAGTACCTTTGTAAGCCAGAAGCCGTGTCACATCCCTAATTCTGGTCTGACCTATGCTAGCTTCCATGTGAGCATCATGTTTAAATTCTAATGAAATTTGAATTGAGGTTAGTTGAAACCCTCATAAATCATTTCAGAAATAACCAACATTAAAATCTCTTCAAAGAAGTCCAAGAAAATGTTCCTCTTAGTCTCTGAAAATATTGGCAAGAGGTAAAATTCAAACCAATATTTTTCGTATCTCAGAGACATTATTTTGGGCCTTTGAATTAATTCAATAACTATTTGCATTGGATATATATTTTTATATAATTAATATATGTCCAATAATTCTGGAACATTTTATGTGGTTTGGTATATTTTAGTTCTAGCCACATAATTATTTTCAGGATTTTATAAAATGGTTTGGTGTTAAAACTAAACCCAAAACAGATAACAGAAATAGAAAATGAAAGAAAGAGAGAGAGGAAGGACTGACCTGCCCTACCTTGCCCATCCCTGTAGCAGCCCAGCTGGGCAAAGCCAACCCGGCCCACCAGGGGCAGCACTATCTTCTTCCTCTTGCCAGGAGGAGAAGCAGCTGCGTGCCCGGCGCGCAGGCGAGCCGCGCCAGCTCCTCCCTGCCTGCCTGGCTGCCCCCTCGTCGCCCTGGACGCCTCCCGCGATGCCACACAACACCCCCCCGGACTCCTCTCACTCTCCCCCGTCCTCACCCTCTCCCCTGGATCTCTCTCACACACTCACCCGAACGGGTTCGTCGCCGCCGTTCGTCACCACCGCGGCCACCGGCCAGCGTTAGACCCATGGACCAGCCCCCGAGCTCCACTGTGCCACCCTCGTCCTCTCCGTCAGCTCACATGGTCGTAAGAGCTCCAACGCGCCGTCCCCGACCACTTCTTCATCATCGGCCACCGTGGATCTCCATCGCCGACTCGCCGCCGTCCGAGCTTCCCCGAGCACGCCGAGGCCACCACTTCACTCCATGTGAGCTCCTAATCATCCTCCCCCTCTTCGTTTTCTCTCTAGCATATCGTAGCCGCCGTGCCTCCTCTCGCTCGTGCTCCAGCCGCTGCCTCTGTGCTCGCCGTCGTCATCTCCGGCGACACCGAGGCCTTCCGACTGCTCTGCTAGACGCGGTCGAGCGCGGGCTACCTTCTGGTGGCCTTCGCGCATCCAGCCGTCACCTGCAGCTCAAGACCGGCAAGTTGCCGCCGTACTTTAGGTCGCCGCCAGTGAAACTCCGGCGAGAGCCGACGTGGCCTCGTCATTAGCACTAACCCCCCCGTCAGCTGGACCACCATCAGACGCTAACAGTAGGCCCTAGGCCTGGTCAAACCCGAGTTAGCGCTGGGTTTGACCGGGATTAGCCCTGTGTCGCTGACGTGTGGCCCCCACATGTCATGTTTGACCTGGGTCAACCCAGTTGACTGCTGACGCAGGCATGACACAGTGCTGATGCAATTAATGATTTTCTGGTTTTAAAAATAATCAGGAAATTCCAGAAAATGTACTAAATTCCTAAAATTCCTAGAAAATCAACCGTAACTCCAAATGAAATAATTTATATATGCAAAATGATTAGAAAAATCCAATCTATCCATCTGTACCATTTTCATGCATGTTAGAACAACTTATAGATGCTGTTTAGCATAAATCATATAAATTTTGAATTTCACATATGGAGTTTGGATTTGAACTTAGGGTTCAAACCAACTTCATTTAACTTTTTTGCTAGCTGCATTAGCTCAAAACACCAGCATGTTGCCATGTCATGATCATGCATCATAATGTTGCATTGCATTGATTGTGTTTCCTCTCTGTTGCCGGTAATTGTTCCCTCTCAGTAGACGTGGTTCCGACGATGAGATCGATGACACCGATGAAGAGCTATATTATCTTCAGAAGTGACATGCAAGCAAAACCCCCTTGTTCATTCCGATACAATCCCATTCTCTCGCTCCTGCTCTCTTTTACTGCATTAGGACAACAACAATTCATATGTTACTTGTTGCGGTAGCTGAACCCCTTTATCCTCTGCATGACCTGTCATTGCCACAGTAAATAGATGAAACCCACAAGCATGAGTAGGACTTGTTTGAGCCCTGTTGTGCCTACTCATTCATGCTTGTTTGTCATACCTGCTACTGCTTAGAGTTGAGTCAGGTGTGTGAACATGTCCTACTGTGTGTGAGCTAAGTGTGTGAACACGATTTGGTAAAGGTAGCGGTGAGAGGCCATGTAGGAGTACATGGTGGGTTGTCTCATTGAAACCGTCCTCAGAAACTGAGTTCTGTGTTTGTGATCCATGAACAGTTACTACCACACATTGGGTTCCGGTAACTCGACCCCTCTCGACTTATTAACCAACATGATCTCTGTCCAGGAGTTGCAACTAGTTTCCGGTGTTTGTAGGTAGTGTTAGTAGTCTACCAAGTGGCACCCGGTACAGGTGGGCTTGGGACAGACTAGGCACCATGGAACGGTGTACCAAGCGTAGATCCACCCGTGGAGGTGGGCTTAGGAACCCTGCACACATCGTTTGGGGCCGTGAGCGACACCCCGGCCGGATCTCCTTGCGGATGGAACCCGAATAGGCGATAAACCTGGACGAGAGACTTGTGTGGTTAGTCAGGTCGTGGCCGACACCCTCGCCAGGCTTCCGCTTGAAGGTTGCCGAGATACATGGCGTGTACATGGCGGTAAGTGGCGAGAGCGTGTGTGAAGAAGTACACCCCTACAGGGTTAATATGATCTATTCGAATAGCCGTGTCCGCGGTAAAGGACTTCTAGGTTGCCCGTACAGTTCATAGACAAGTGAAAGTGGATACTCTAAAATACGCAAGATAAGCATGAGTGCTATGGATGGCGTTCTCGTAGGGAGACGGGAGCAGATCCATAGTGGTGTATTGATATGGTGAATATGTGGACTCGTGTGCGCCACCTCAAAAGAATTTCTTGCAGTCATAGTTCAGGTTAGCCACCGAGTCAAAGCTGGCTTGCTGCAGTTAAACTCCACCACCCCCTTTGTTGATAATGATGCATATGTAGTTAGTTCTGATGTAAGTCTTGCTGGGTACATTTGTACTCAGGTTTGCCTATTTTATGTTTTTGCAGAGAGACTTCAGTCTCACTAGTAGTTCCATGTGGACTTCTACGTTTAGCTTGTTACCTCAGCTATGATCTTGTGCCCTCGACAGGATCTGGTAGATAGTCGGGCTTCTCAGCCTTTTTCATTTGTAGATGTCTGTACTCGGACATGTTAAGCTTCTGCTTGTGCTTTGACTTGTATGTTCTGAGTGTTGGGTCATGAGACCCATGTTTGTAATATGTCGGTCCTCGGAGCCTACTGAATAAAATACTTGAGTCATAGAGTCATGTTGTGATGCCATGTTGTATTTGCACATATTGAGCATATTATTTGTATGTTATTGAAATGCTTGGTATGTGTGGGATCTGATAACCTAGTTGTTATCCTTGGTAGCCTCTCTTACCGGGAAATGTCTCCTAGTGCTTCCACTGAGCCTTGGTAGCTTGCTACTGCTCCGGAACACTTAGGCCGGCCGGCATGTGTCCTTCTTCGTTCATGTGTCTGCCCCTTTGGGGAAATGTCACGCGGTGTCTACCGGAGTCCTGTTAGCCTGCTACAGCCCGGTTGACCGGAGTCCTGCTAGCCCAGTTGCTACAGCCCGGATTCACTTGCTGATTACCAACACGATCGTTGCTGGGTCATGTATGCATGTCCTTGTAAGTTAGTGCCACTTTGGGTTCACGACTAGCCATGTCAGCCCGGGTTCTTTTTCATATGGATGCTAGCGGCACTATCATATACGTGAGCCAAAAGGCGCAAACGGTCCTCGGCCAGGTAAGGTGGCACCCGTGGGAACACCGTGCGTGAGGATGCAAAGTGATATGATGTGTTACATGCTAGATCGGTGTGACTTAGGATTGGGGTCCTGACAGTTTTGGTATCAGAGCTTGACTGCCTGTAGGATTACCAAGCCAAACTGGTCGAAGTTGAGTCTAGAAATTCTTTAGTTATATAAGGGAATTGATTGTGGGATGGAACGTAAGGCTCTTTTTACTCCTTATACCTTATGCCCTTCTGATCCGAGTCATCTTATCTTTCCTACGGGGTTAAGGAACTAGGCCTTCTCTTCTTTCTATCAGGATCACGTGTTACTAATCCGTAGTCCTATAAGATTGTTGGATTTAAGCCTCAGTCCAGTTTCTACTACTTCTGTATGTTAACTATTGATCTCGAAACCTTGATATTATGCTTCTGAGTGGTTATTCCACCATTTTTGTAGCATGTCCCAAATCTTTTTGAGCATTTACAGCTGTTATGCTGTCTGAGTCATCCCAGGTTTCTAAATAATCTGATGCAATTGCAAAATCCTTTCCCTCTGTTTTCGATGACCTTTCTGGCCAGGTTAACCACACTAAACTGTGAGTTGAGGTACTCTATTGCCTCGACGTATATGTTGGAGCTATTATTATGACCCTAGGTGTCTAGAGTATCATCTAGTAACTTAACCATGTTTTGTGTTCCCAGTGTGATGATTCTGGCCATCATTCTCGAAAGCATCCCGTGATGCCACTTACTTAGTAGGCATTCTATTCCTGGGTTCTTGACCCAAGATCCACCCTACTTACCTCATGTTGATAGTGTTTGCTAGTTCCTTTAGGAAATTAGTAACCTTTGCAATAGTCCTCGAAGTTCATGGTATTTCCTTCTTCCAAATACTATGAACCACTTTATGGCAGAAGTTTGTTGGATCAAAAGATCACAACAGGGGTGCCCTCGATGAGTTCTCCATTCTGTATTGCGACTCTGCCAGTTCTACTTTTCTGCATGGGTTATCCGGAAGAAACTTGTTGAACTTGTTTCGACATACTAACCTATGCATCCACTACTCAGAAAACCATATGTTCCTTTGATTTGTCCCGCTTTAGTTGTCTTCCGACCCTCGTCTACCAATTGATAGTCAAGAGTATGCGTGCAATCGTTCATCGATGCCTATTATTCTTGTGTTCCGTCAAGCCATTCTATCCCAGAATGACTAGGAGAAATGAAATCCAATACCTCATCCATATCTAGGATTGGGTCAAAGTAGTCATACTTCGCAGATCAAAATACTAATCCAGTTTTTGTTCTGTTCTACCCTGAAGTATTACCCTCTTTATGTCAAGAAAGTCATAGGAATTACACAACATCTTATGAATTCTTGGTGCAGTGATACTTCTCACCATCATTATTCATTCCTCGGTCCCCGTGTTGTTGAACCGGAATGCCGACAAGTGAATCGTGATGTGTGAAATCAATACTACTAGCAACCCCGTTGCTTGGTAGTTAAAGGACAATAATTTTATTCTTAGCGTATTCGTTCTTGAATCATCATTCTAAGATAGATCGTGCTACCTAGTCCTTATTTCCAGTGCACCTTGCGGTCAATGAGTTGGGGCTATGCCCATCCCTTGCTTATTTGATCATCTCGTCTGCACTGAAAAGCAAGATTGTTCTCGAGATTAATAGCATATTAGTGGTTCGTGATTTTTCGATTATCTTCTCGGAAGTATCACCAGGTTGTCACCTAACTGCTATGTTGAGCTTGGGACCAAGTTGGTTTTCGAAACCACCCTTTCTCCAAGAATCCGTGTTGGATACCCCTGAGCTAGTTGGTTAAGCTAAACGACAACTTGGAGAGTTGGAAGATAAAATCTTACCTAACTTAGTTCGTTTCAAAGGGATATCCTGGTGTTGGTGTGTTTTGAAGAAAGATGATATCTTCATTGGTTGATCCTCATGGTCAATTGCTGAATCTATTATCTTATCCAATCTTTGATTTGAGTATGGGCTATCGTCAAATCAAATCAGAACCAACAATATTCGTAATGTTGTCCTACTCGTGGTTTTTCCTCGAGCATACACCATTATATTCTTTGGTCTGACCAATGCTATCACCGTGTTCACTTAACTATGGAATTCCTTTTATATGGAAACCTGGATGAGTTGTTGTTGAGCCCATCGACAACATCCTTATCTCCTCCATGATTTTGTTGAACATTAAGCTAGTGTTGGAAACTTGTGTAAGCATTTTCTTCATGCCCCGTTCATGAAGTATATGTTGGATGAAAGAAGTGACTTCCTTTGATTCACGTGCATTTGATGTAAGTTGCCGCCGTGAATTCGAGAAAGTTTGTTTTTGCTCCTCTGGAATCATCCCAAGTCAGTGATGCATGTGCGAAGTATTCTATGGTCTGATAGACTGATCATCTTCATTCCATATGTATCCCCTAGCACACCAAGCCACTGATTGATTTGTTCAAGGAAAGGAAGTTCCTTCTTAAGAGCATGCCTTATGCAAGGACTTCAATATCCTCGATTATGGTTCCCCACCTAAACTCGGTAGTATTTTATTGTAAGACTACCATGTGATAATATTTTGTCTGGGACAACGTGTTCACATGTGTGTAGCAGAACCAACTCATGTTTTGTAGCTTGCTATCGTAGTTCATTTCCCGAGAATCTCGCAACGTCATCTCGTCGATTTGTGTTGCAAACTTTCTTTTTTCTTCCTAGACTCGATGAGTCTGGAATATCCTGACACCAACCAGATCTGAATCTCAGGCAGATATGATGGTTGGAACATTTCCCAAGAACTATAATATTGGTCCCTCGATAACCAATAAAGTGGATGTCGTGGCCAACACACCTAGCCGGAAGACCTATTATTGTAGTATCTTGTTTGAGGAAGTTGGCCACCTCCACATAAGGATTTCGTAGGATCTACTCCCTAGTTGTTCCTTATGGATTTTTGTGTTCTCGAAGTCCGATCTTTTACTTGATGTTCTAAATATCAAACCATAATTATCTATGGATTACGCTAGCACATCAAGGAGAACATTAGAAGAGGAGTGCTAAATGTCTCTCGGTCGATCATCTAGATTTTGTTTCCTTGGCCTCGCTAAGGTGAAATCTGAGAAGCTATTATCTTCCTATGCATCTGCATCGTCCATCACTGTTCATCATGGTAGTATGTTGTGTTGCCAGGATCCTTGACACGGATGTTGGTAAAACCTTGATGAATATGGAAGTGCTCAAGTTCTTGAGAGAATGCGCAAGCAAAATCATCCCTTGCATTGTCTTCAACAAGGTAATCCACATCATCCATTCTAGTACGAGCATGTCATTCTTTTGAACTCCTTCAAGTGACCGTTTGTGATTTTCCTTGGGTTGGTATAAAGAGTTTAAATGATCTTTGAATCAAAGGTAATTCTTTTTACCACTTAAGGGGATATATCTACGAGTCACCATCCCTAAGGTGTCTCGTTGTGGTATCATGACAACTCAACTCCTTGCTACGTTGACAACCGTTCACCACCCTCTTAAGTGTGGAATTGTTGTCTACCTAGTGAACCCTCGTCATCTGTTTCACTCCATTCCTTTGGATGTGTGCTACGCGTCTCAACTCGTGAGATGTTTCAATGTCTCACACCGTGAGTTGATCCTTAGTTGTCCGATCTTCGAGAAGATCGATCCTTCTAAAGTTTTCCCTTTCCTCTCATTGTACGGTCAGTTAGAGTTCTCAGGACAAGACGACAAGACAAAGATGGTGATCGAATCAACGTTCTTATGAAGTGCAATCCTGGATCATGAAGATTATACTAGTTTGCGTCCCCCCTTCATCTTACCCTACGCTTGAATCTCGGGACGAGATTCTTGATTAGTGGAGGTGAGTTGTCACATCCCTAATTCTGGTCTGACCTATGCTAGCTTTCATGTGAGCATCATGTTTAAATTCTAATGAAATTTGAATTGAGGTTAGTTGAAACCCTCATAAATCATTTCAAAAATAATCAACATTAAAATCTCTTCAAAGAAGTCCAAGAAAATGTTCCTCTTAGTCTCTGAAAATATTGGCAAGAGGTAAAATTCAAACCAATATTTTTGGTATCTCAGAAACATTATTTTGGGCCTTTGAATTAATTCAATAACTATTTGCATTGGATATATATTTTTATATAATTAATATATGTCCAATAATTCTGGAACATTTTATGTGGTTTGGTATATTTTAGTTCTAGCCACATAATTATTTTCAGGATTTTATAAAATGGTTTGGTGTTAAAACTAAACCCAAAACAGATAACAGAAATAGAAAATGAAAGAAAGAGAGAGAGAGGAAGGACTGACCTGCCCTACCTGGCCCATCCCTGTAGCAGCCTAGCTGGGCAAAGCCAGGCCGGCCCACCAGGGGCAGCACTGTCTTCTTCCTCTTGCCAGCAGGAGAAGCAGCTGCGTGCCCGGCGCGCAGGCGAGCCGCGCCAGCTCCTCCCTGCCTGCCTGGCTGCCCCCTCGTTGCCCTGGACGCTTTTAGCGATGCCACACAACCCCCCGGACTCCTCTCACTCTCCCCCGTCCTCACCCTCTCCCCTGGATCTCTCTCTCACTCACCCGAACGGGTTCGTTGCCGCTGTTCGTCACCACCGTGGCCACCGGCCAGCGCTAGACCCATGGACCAGCCCCCGAGCTCCGCCGTGCCACTCTCGTCCTCTCTGTCAGCTCACATGGCCGTAAGAGCTCCAACACGCTGTCCGCGACCACTTCTTCATCGTTGGCCGCTGCGGATCTCCATCGCCGACTCACTGTCGTCCGAGCTTCCCCGAGCACGCTGAGGCCACCACTGCACTCCACGTGAGCTCCTGATCATCCTCCCCCTCTCTGTTTTCTCTCTAGCATGCCGTAGCCGCCGCGCCTCTCTCGCCCGAGCTCCGGCCGCCGCCTCTGTGCTCGCCATCGTCATCTCCAGCGACTCCGAGGCCTTCCGATCGCTCTGCTAGACGCGCTCGAGCGCGGGCTACCTCCTGGTAGCCTTTGCGCATCCAGTCGTCGCCTGCAGCTCAAGTCCGGCGAGTTGCCGCCGCAGTTTAGGTCGCCGCCAGCGAAACTCCGGTGAGAGCCGACATGGCGTCGTCATTAGCACTAACCCCCCCGTCAGCTAGACCACTATCAGATACTGACAATAGGCCCGAGGCCTGGTCAAACCCCAGTCAGCGCTGGGTTTGACCGGGATTAGCCCTGTGTCGCTGACGTGTGGCCCCCACACGTCAGGTTTGACCTGGGTCAACCCAGTTGACTACTGACGCAGGCATGACACAGTGCTGACGCAATTAATGATTTTCTGGTTTTAAAAATAATCAGGAAATTCCAGAAAATGTACTAAATTCCTAAAATTCATAGAAAATCAACCGTAACTCCAAATGAAATAATTTATATATGCAAAATGATCAGAAAAATCCAATCTATCCATCTGTACCATTTTCATGCATGTTAGAACAACTTATAGCTGCTGTTTAGCACAAATCATATAAATGACATTTGAATTTCACATATGGAGTTTGGATTTGAACTTAGGGTTCAAACCAACTTAATTTAACTTTGTTGCTAGCTGCATTAGCTCAAAACACAAGCATGTTGCCATGTCATGATCATGCATCATAATGTTGCATTGCATTGATTGTGTTTCCTCTCTGTTGCCGGTAATTGTTCCCTCTCAGTAGACGTGGTTCCGACGATGTGATCGATGACACCGATGAAGAGCTATATTATCTTCAGAAGTGACAGGCAAGCAAAACCCCCTTGTTCATTCCGATACAATCCCACTCCCTCGCTCCTGCTCTCTTTTACGGCATTAGGACAACAACGATTTATCTGTTACTTGCTGCGGTAGCTGAACCCCTTTATCCTCTGCATGACCTGTCATTGCCACAATAAATAGATGAAACCCACTATCATGAGTAGGACTTGTTTGAGCCCTGTTGTGCCTACTCATTCATGCTTGTTTTCCATGCCTGCTACTGCTTAGAGTTGAGTCAGGTCTGATTCATCGGGGATGAATCAGAGGTGTGTGAACATGTCCTACTATGTGTGAGCTAAGTGTGTGAACACGATTTGGTAAAGGTAGCGGTGAGAGGCCATGTAGGAGTACATGGTGGGTTGTCTCATTGAAACCGTCCTCAGAAACTGAGTTCTGTGTTTGTGATCCATGAACAGTTACTACCACACATTGGGTTCCGGTAACTCGACCCCTCTCGGCTTATTAACCAACATGATCTCTGTCCAGGAGTTGCAACTAGTTTCCGGTGTTTGTAGGTAGTGTTAGTAGTCTACCAAGTGGCACCCGGTACAGGTGGGCTTGGGACAGACTAGGCACCGTGGCACGGTGTACCTAGCGTAGATCCACCCATTGAGGTGGGCTTGGGAACCCTGCACACATCGTTTGGGGCCATGAGCGACACCGCGGCCGGATCTCCTTGCGGATGGAACCCGAATAGGCGATAAACCTGATCGAGAGACTTGTGTGGTTAGTCAGGTCGTGGCCGACACCATCGCCAGGCTTCCACTTGAAGGTTGCCGAGATACATGACGTGTACATGGCGGTAAGTGGCGAGAGCGTGTGTGAAGAAGTACACCCCTGCAGGGTTAATATGATCTATTCGAATAGCCGTGTCCGCAGTAAAGGACTTCTGGGTTGCCAGTACAGTTCATAGAGAAGTGAAAGTGGATACTCTAAAATACGCAAGATAAGCATGAGTGCTATGGATGGCGTTCTCGTAGGGAGACGGGAGCGGATCCATAGTGGTGTATTGATATGGTGAATATGTGGACTCGTGTGCGCCACCTCAAAAGAGTTACTTGTAGTCGTAGTTCAGGTTAGCCACGGAGTCAAAGCTGGCTTGCTGCAGTTAAACTCCACCACCCCCTTTGTTGATAATGATGCATATGTAGTTAGTTCTGATGTAAGTCTTGCTGGGTACATTTGTACTCATGTTTTCCTATTTTATGTTTTTGCAGAGAGACTTCAGTCTCACTAGTAGTTCCACGTGGACTTCGACGTTTAGCTTGTTACCTCAGCTACGATCTTGTGCCCTCGGCAGGATCTGGTAGATAGTCGGGCTTCTCAGCCTTTTTCATTTGTAGATGTCTGTACTCAGACATATTAAGCTTTTGCTGGTGCTTTGACTTTTATGTTCTGAGTGTTGGGTCATGAGACCCATGTTTGTAATATCTCGCTCCTCGGAGCCTACTGAATAAAATACTTGAGTCATAGAGTCAAGTTGTGATGCCATGTTGTATCTGCACATATCGAGCATATTGTGTGTATGTTATTGAAATGCTTGGTATGTGTGGGATCTGACAACCTAGTTGTTATCCTTGGTAGCCTCTCTTACCGGGAAATGTCTCCTAGTGCTTCCACTGAGCCTTGGTAGCTTGCTACTGCTCCGAAACACTTAGGCTGGCCGGCATGTGTCCTTCTTTGTTCCTGTGTCTGTCCCTTCGGGGAAATGTCACGCGGTGTCTACCAGAGTCCTGTTAGCCTGCTACAGCCCGGTTTACCGGAGTCCTGCTAGCCCAGTTGCTACAGCCCGGATTCACTCGCTGATGACCGACACGATCGTTGCTGGGTCATGTATGCCTGTCCCTGTAAGTTATTTCCACTTTGGGTTCACGACTAGCCATGTCAGCCCAGGTTCTTTGTCATATGGATGCTAGCGACACTATCATATACATGAGCCAAAAGGCGCAAACGGTCCCGGGCCAGGTAAGGTGGCACCCGTGGGAATACCGTGCGTGAGGCCGCAAAGTGATATGATGTGTTACATGCTAGATCGGTGTGACTTAGGATCAGGGTCCTGACAAGCCGTCCACTATCGGACTGAGGACCAGTGCAGCTGGTGCTCGGGCTGTCCGGAATTTAGGTTCGTCACTGGCATTAAAGGTAATAGTCATGTCACTCCATGGGTTTATTGTTGCTACTTGGTAGACTTCGGTAAGGCTGCGAAGCGCTCGTTTCCTCACATTGTTTGATGCGAAAGTCTCGAAGACTGTTGACACTGTACTGACGTTTCTGGGGTGGTGCTCCGCGGATTCTGGAGTTAGAAGCTCCTCGCCACTTCTGGCCACCTGCCGGAGTATCCAACATGCTCTAAGGCTATGAGTTGGTGTGATGCCCTCTGTACTATGAATTTTATAAGGTCCATTGAGCCATCCCTCCAGTACGGTTCCATACCCTATAGAGGGTTTTTGTTTTTTGCTGTTTGGCCCAGGTGCCTGGCGATAATGCGCCCTTTTGTTTCTGACTGGGATTGTATTCAGGGTCGGATTGTCCTAGAATTTTGTTTCGGTTTTTCGAACGCTTTCTGTCACACAGTAATTTCGTACAATGGATGTCAAGTCGGCGAAGCGTGTAATTTCGCGGCGACTTATGGCGTTGAGGATTCCGATGTCCGTGCAGTTGTTGCAGAAGAATGAAATTGCATCCTCCTCGCGGCAGTCCTTTATCCTATTCATAACCAGGAGGAATTTGGCCCAGTAATGGTGTACTGATTCCCTGGGCTCTTGCTGAATTTGGGATAGATCCCTTATATATGGGTGGGCGGGTGGATTTAAATCCGGAACCTCGCCCGATCTATGACTGAGGGGCCAAAAAATTTCTGAACTGGGAAGCTTGTTTTCTTGGACGTTATCCAATGAACCAGGCTTGCTGCCTGGCTTTAGGTTCAAGGCTTGGGTGATGTCCTCCCCTCCGCGGATGTCCGGCTTGGGGGGCTCAGGAATCTGGACACATCTGGTCCTTAGGATGGGTGAAGATTCGCCGCATTGTTCCTCCACCACTTCAACGTGGTGGGTGACCTGGGGAGAGTCAATATCACTCAGATCGGGTTTAAGCCCAATCTGGCCATAATCTGTAGCGACTCCCAGGGCGGCGATGCGATCCAAGAGCTCGTTTAAGGAAGAGAGCTCCATCGGATCTAACTGCTCGGCAAGTTCCGAGCTGATGTGGAGATTGCTTTCGATGACCCGAGAGGTCATCATCGGCGCAGCGGCCGAACAGGCGGTCATTAAAAACCTGCCAAGTCGGAGAGTTTGGCCGACAGCCAAAGGTCCTTTAGCGACAGCGCCGTCTTTAAAGACGGGGTGCGGCATCCTTCCTGACGGTGACGACACAGAGGAACTCTCAATGAAAGCACCAATGTCGGTGTCAAAACCGGCGGATCTCGGGTAGGGGTTCCCGAACTATGCGTCTAGGCGGATGGTAACAGGACACAAGGGACACGATGTTTTTACCCAGGTTCGGTCCCTCTTGATGGAGGTAAAACCCTACTCTTTCTTGATTAATATTGATGATATGGGTAGTACAAGAGTTGATCTACCACGAGATCAGTGAGGCTAAACCCTAGCAGCTAGCCTACAGACTAAAACTCTCCGGTTTATATAGACACCGGAGAGGGCTAGGGTTACATAGAGTCGGTTACAATAGGAGGTGTGCTTAATTTAATTTGAGGGGTGTGTTGTGCTGAGCCCCCAGTAGAACTATGTTATGTTTCTTCTCGTTACTTTGACTCTTCAGTACGTACATACTAGTATTTCTTACATTTCGTCTTTTAGTTGGTATAGTACTACCACTCGTTTCTTCACATTACATACGTACAATATATATGGCCAATGTCAGGTGGTAGGTGCGACATATGCCAACGGATGCTTATCATTATGGGAGCCAGTAAGACATCGCCGGTGCCTGGAAATGGGATGAGGCGAAAACATGCACGCCGACGGATCTTACCCAGGTTGGGGGCTCTCCCTGGAGATAATACCCCTACTCCTGCTCTGTGGGGTCTCCGCGTGATCACTAGATCGATAAGAAGCTACAAGAGGCTCCTTGAGCTGTTCGGTGTAAGGAGGAAGAAGGGCAAGGCTAGCTCTCTCTACTCCCTATAGTGGTGTCTAGAACTCTATGAGATCAACCCTTTGCATGGGTGCCCCGGGGGGTTTATATAGGCCTACCCCCGGGGGTACAATGGTAATCCGGCTGGGCGCGGGCTCTAGCCGTCAGTGTCTGTGGCCGCCGGCTTCTCCGCTGGCTGCTAGGGCCCGCCGACTGGTGGGTCCCGCCGGCTGCCGGCTCATTGGAAGACACGCCGACCCCACCGCTTTGGGGTCTTGTCGGGGGCTGGTTACTGTTGCCTTGCCTCTGATGACGAGGGCTTTGTCGAGGTAAGCATGGATACAATGCCGCCGCCTTGCGGGCTCTCACTGTAGCCTTACCTCGTCTTGTCTCCTTAATGGTGTGCGCGCCCCAAGGAGGGGAGCAAGTCGGCCATAGGAAGCCGGCCATGCCTCAGGCCGGCTGGGGGAGGCCAGGCCGCCTTCGGGCGTCTCTCTAACCGAAGGGGCCCGCCGCCTACGGGCCGTACTGGCAGCATGTCATGGAGGGCATCATGATCAACATGGCAACAGTGCCACGCCAGACGGGTGATGGCTGTCCCGTACGGTGTACTGTAGCCATGCGTGCTCCGGGATTCGGGGGTGGCAGGGTCCACTGTTGCCACGCCCCGTCCCATCATCGTTATGGGGGTGTAGACTTTTAGGGCACGGCCCCTGGCCGTCTGCCAGGGGCCGGCCTCTTGGAGTCGGTCTTCTTGGAGTCGGCTTCTTGGAGTCGGTCTTTCCGTGGCCGGCTTCTTGGAGTCGGCCCTATCGTGGCGTCCTCCAAGAGAGTTTAGGGCTGGGCCGCCTTCCGGTAGACAGCCTGTGAGACAGCCGGCCGGAGGAAGGTTGGCCCGCGTCTTGGGTGCTTCGAGGCTCGGTCAGCCTATTGTTTTTTCTAAGGGCCAAAGGGAGCCGGCTAGGCTACCCGTGGTCATTTACTCCGACAGTAGTTCTTGAAGCTGGTTGGGCTTCACAGCTGAAAGGGGAATCGTGAAGATCTGCTAGCTTCCTATCCCGAAGAGCCGACGGCTAGGAGCCGGCTTCTCTCATGCGTGCCTTCTCGGTGAAGTCTCTTCGAAATCTGAAGGCGGGAACCAGCTGTCGCGCTAGCCAGGCAGCGGGCTGGCCGCCCACCGCCCGCGCGCCATGTGGACCCTTCGGCTGGAAGGGCCTGCAAGCCCACGCGCGTGACGGGACGCCCCCGCAGGCCGAGGCCCGCCACTTCCACGCCTCGGCCCGTGCGTGGATCTTCTGCGGCCCGAACCGACCGCACGTCTTCCGATGTCGGTTCCCACTCGTCGTAAAGGCGCAATAATCGCAGGACATGGGGGAGTGGGCGCAGTTAATCCCACGCCCCCCCCGCGCCTCGCCTACTCGGCTTCGCCGCACGAGGCTATAAGTAGGGGCGGGGAGGGGAAGCGGCAGTCGTTCGCACGCTCGCCCTCGCTCCGCCACCACCTTCTTCTTCCTCTCCATTACTGCAGCGGCTCTCCGCGACGCCACCGTTCCGCCATTCTTACTGGGGCGCCACGATCTTGCTGGCGCCGCACCGCGCACTCTCCATCGCCGCGCCTTTCGTCGCCCTCGCGTCGCCATGGCTCCGATGTTTGAGCTCCTAGGACGGCTCTAATTTCCGTGATGACCACATCGACTTCCTCCACAAGACGCGGCGGTTGCCGGGCGAAGATCTCGTGCGAGTCCGCCTCGCGCTGGCGAGGGAGGTTTTGCCGGCGCCGGAGGAGGGCGAGTGAGTGATCTTGAACTCGCACTGCCTGCGCGGCGTCAGCCTTCTCGCGAGCGGCTTCTTCCGCTCGTTTCTTGATTTTTACCATCTTCAGCCGCACCACCTCACTCCCAACACGATGATGCTGCTGTCGGCCTTCGTCACCCTGTGCGAAGGTTTCCTCGGTGTCCTTCCCACCATTGAACTCTGGGGGGAGTTCTTCCAGTCCAAGCTCGGTACGGTCGTTGCGGGCGTGCCGGCTCCATGCGGCGCCTTCATCGCCATTCGGAGATCGGCAACCGACAACCCGTTTCCGCCCATCGCACTGATCCAGTTGGTGAAGCTCTGGCAGAAATCCTATTTTTATGTGAAGAACGTCTCTCCGCACGGCGACTACATCAACTTGCCGGCTTACGTAGCCGCCCCGCCGCCTGGGAGGCAGCCCTCGTGGTCCTTCCGGGCCAGGTTGCTGACGCTGACCGGGAATGGCGCCGTCGCCTGGCTTCGGGTGCTGATCCAGTCGGAGCGCCTGACTGGGTCCGACCTGATTGCCGCCTTCGTCGAGCGCCGGGTACTCCCGCTCCAAGGCCGCCCTCATCTGATCTGCCAGATGAGTGGCCGCTTCGACCCAAGCCGGCTGAGCACCAAAGAGATGCCTCACGACGAGGTATCTTATATGGTGAACTACATCGCCAACTGCAAGCTCACCGAGGAGTGGAAGTATGGCAAGGAGACGTACTCTCGCGCTACCCCCTCCCCCCCACCTATGGTAAGCTTTCCTTCTTTCCTTCTTCTTTTGTTCCCGAGTTCTTTCTGGCCGGCTTCTGACCAGTCGGCTTGTTTTTAATCAGAACCCCCTTCTTCATCCTTCGGCCGGGACCATGGGGCCGGAAGGTGAGTTCGCCCCCGACCACATGGCGGATGATCTTGACAACCCCGACTTGGGGGCGGCCGCTTTAGACGACGACGCCGTGGGGGGAGGCGGCGATGCAGGCAGCTCCGGGTTTACTGCCGGTTTCGATGACGGGCCTGACGATGACGAGGCCAAGCCTATTCCGCGCCGCCAGCCGGCATCTGACCATCAAGGCGCTGACCCTTCGAGCGGGCTGGCTGCACAGGGCGGCGCGAAGAAACGCCATGCGGTGCCGAGTCTCTTCAGCGGCCGGCCGAAGAAGCCCAAGTGTTCCGCGGCGGCGACCAAGCGGAACGAGGCGGCTGCGAAGGCGGCCCGCTTCCGCGAGGTGGTGAAGCAGCCGTAGGCGGTTTCGGCGTAAGTATCGACTCTCGCACGCCTTTCTTTCTTTTCTTCAGTCGGTGCTCTTCTAAGTCTTTCCTTGTTTTAACAACCAGGGCTCCGCTCTCTCTTGAGCGGACTACTCCCGCCTCCATAGTCGGCGGGGCAGGAGGATCCGCAAGTTCCCACTGCGTAGACCCTCGCGCCGAGCTCCAAGCGGCGACGTAGCGGAACGCGCGGGAGGCGCGGGAGGAGCAGGAGGCGGAGGAGCAGAGGGCATCCGCCATCGAGGCGGCTCAGGAGACGACGGCGGAGTCGGCCGAGGCACAGGCCGACGCGGCGGCCAAGGCCCAGGCAGAGGCCGAGGCCGCAAAGAGGGTGGCGGAGGCCCTGTGTAGCCAGCCTTTGCAACTCGTCATCCCCCTCCACACCGTGGCCCCCGAAATCCCAGTGCCCCCGCCAGAGAAAGCCGGCCGCGACCCGCCGGCGATGGAGAGGGAGGGGGACGACGTAGTCGTCCCGGAGGGCGAGGTGGTGCCGCCTCCGTCGGCCGGAACAAGCCAAGGCGACCAGCCCGAGGCGCCGCCTGAGCAACCGGTTGGAGGTGAGCCGACTGCAAGGGCGGATCTTGTGGTCTTGTCGCCAACTCGCCGGCGCGCGGGGAGGGCGGCTTCAGAGCTGGACCCGCAGAGGGCCGCGGGCTCCAGCTCATTGTCCCATGACCTGGAGACGGCCAGCGTCAGCTCGCCAGGGTGGACGTCGGGCGGTGGGACAGCCGCGCTAAATCTGGCAGCGCAGGTTGTCCGTAGCCGGCTTCAGGCTCAGGCCACCGCGCTGAAGCAGTGCACCTAAGAGTTTCTCACAGCGTGGTCGGTCATTCGGGTGAGTTTTCTTGCTCTTGATTTCTTCCATGGGAGCGCGTCAGCACACCCACTGGGTGTAGTCCCCGAGTTCCAAGTCGGCTGCTGAGCAGGCGGCTTGGAACTTCTCAGAAGACTCTGATTTAATGATTTGCTCTTGCTCGCACCTTCGTCCTATTTGTAGGATTATCACAACCTCCACGCTGCTACCTTCAACTCCCAGGCCCGGGAGATGAATCAGAAGGCCACCGATCTGACGGAGAGCCCGCGTGAGTGCTTTGGCATTTTATCTCATGTGGGGGCGCGTTAGCGCACCCACTGGGTGTAGTCCCCGAGATTCAGGCCGACTGCTGAGCAGTCGGGTCGGAACTTTCCTGACGACTTCTTCCTTAACTTCTTCTTCTCCATATTGGCAGGAGCCAATGCCGACTTGAGGCAGCAGCTAGGCGTGGCCCGGACCGCCCTTCGCACCAGGGAGGGCGAGTTCAATGCCTTGGTTCAGGAACGTAATCGTCTGGCCAAGAAGTTGGCCGACCAGGAGGAGAACCACAAGGCGGCCTTGAAGGCGGCGCAGGACAGCGAAGCCGCCCGCAAAGCCGAGTATGAGACCGAGGCGGCGAGCTGGGCCGAGGCGAGGCACGCGCTGAGCAAAGGTTACGGCCGGGTTGAGATTTGCTCGACGGTAGGCCGCCTTCTTCTTAACTTCTTGGCTCGTCCTTGTGATCTGGTTTATCTTCTGATTTGTTCTGTTTCTTTCTTCTTTGTGAAGAATACTTCCTCGGCTACTCTGTCGCCGCCAACCAAGCCATCAAAGCTCACCGTGAGGCCCGGCGGCAGGCTGGGGTTGAGATTGCACTGGACGCCAACCAGTCGCTTGAGGAGCAGCTTCTGGCAATCCAAGCCCGCCTCCAGCCGGCCTACCGCATGCTCCGCCACCTTCAGCGTGCTGGAGCGCAGGTGCTAGCCGCCCTCTGGCCCGGCGAGGTGATTCCCCGCACCCCCAGCCGGACTGCCGACTGGCTGGAGGTAGCAGTCGACCGCCTCGAGGCCTGGAAGGCTTCAGCAGCTCGGTCCGGCACTCGACGGGCGCTAGAGTTTGTCCGGGCTTGGTATCCTGGGCTGAACTTGGACCAGCTGCGCACCTGGTGGCAGGAGGCTAACGAGGAGCTGGAGGCGGTGCGGCCGGCTATCATCCAGCATGCCTCGGCGATCGCCGACTTCACCGACACCAATGCCTTTGCTCCTGAGGTAAACAAAGACGGCGTCGCGCAGCCGGAGGAGTGGTTCGGGCTGAACCAGCCGATGGTGAAGTCTCGGCGGAGGAGATCGACTCCAGCAACGAGGGCGAGGAGGAGGAGGAGGAAGACGGCGAAGACATTGTGCCGGATGGTGAAGCAGCCAGCCAGCTTCAGCCTGATCGTGCCTCCAGCAACGAGGCACGTGCGAATGCACCGCCTGCCGCAGGTGACGATCAGGCCGGGACTCGCCAGCCGGCCACTCCTCCAGCCGACACCGCCTTCTCCACCGATATTCCTGACGCCCCAGTTGCTCCCTTGGCCTGACTCGTCATCTCTACTTTCCTGCTCGTTACCCCTTGAATAGTTTTTTATTAAATTTGCGCAGGTCCACCCACTGGGGGTGTATTCAAACTCTATCAAATGTAGGCCCATCGACGGCCTTTTGTGTAAATATAATTATGCATGTGCTTGGCTTCCATTCCTACTTGCTTTTTATCTGTTGGCTGTTTTCCTTTGCTGACCTCCCTTGGTCGCCCCCTTCCCAGCCGGACAGCTGCTCTGCAGTCTGTGGCCGGGTAAGGAATTGGCCGTCTGGGAGGGAAAGTACTCAAGCTTTCTTAGATCGTAGCAGAGTACGAAGGGAAGCCGGCCAGCCGACTGCTTCGACAGCCGATTGGCGAGGGGTGGGGATCCGGCTTGTGTTATGTAAGTTCGTTAGTCCTTAGCCGTTTTTCATGTGGACCTCCTTTTTCACCCTTGGTTCTTTCCAGTCGGGAAGCCAATTCTTCGAGCTGCGACTTTGACAAGAGAGGGCTTGGGTGCCGGCACATTACTTGTCTGACTGTAGGTAGAACTTGGACATAACTCAAGGAGGCAAGTCCCCGGGCCGACTAGTCGAACCCGGTGCCGGACGAAAAAACGAATGTAGTGGCATAACCATGGGTATGATACTTGGAATTCATAGATAAAAGACGGTAGTCCCCGAGAACTCCTTGGGGAGCCCGTTGTCTCATACTTAATACAAAAGGTAGTGTTGTACATATTGCATTTTAACTGTAAAATCTTCGGAGAAGATTGGCGTTCCATGGTCGCTCTGACTCCTTGCTGGAATCATCTCTCTTGCGTGCCTTCGGCTTCTGCGCGTCGATCAGGTAGTAGGAGTCGTGTGACACTCCATTTTTTTTTCTTTGTGGTTTTTGTTTTCAGCAAAAATCTTTTTTGGATTTAGTTTCTCCTAAGAGGAAAAAACCTTTTTGGTTTTTGGGCTTTTATTTGGTTTTGATCCTTTCTAAATTTTACCATGTCTCCTATGGTAAAATTTTCTCAAAAATCACTCATTCCACTTTGGTTCAACCCAAACATTCTGTCCAAACTAATAAAATCCATTTTTGGATTTTATTCCAATTATTTCTCCTCCCAAAATAATTCTGTCTTTTCTTTTGAGCCTAGGTGATTTGCAAAGCAAGTACCCTAATGCTTTTGATTTTTGACCTCAAATCAACACCCCTGGATAGTCCCTTGTACCCACAACCTAGAACCATCTTGATCCACTCTTCTTCTTCTCAAATATTTCAAATTTCACCCTCTGCAAGTTTGGACCAGATTTGCCAAATTTGATGAAATTCATATCTACACTTCTCTAAAAATTCCACCAAAATTCAGGCCACCTCTAGCTGCAATGAGAGACCACTCCACCAAAAACCAGCTCAAGGAAAAATCCCTACACACTAGAATCATTCTGTCGAACACCTTGCATGCACTAGTACTGTTCACTCTCAGAAAATTCAGAAGTTTAGTGTCGATCTCCGTTAGTAACTTCAGTCACGAGTCCACAGTGCCCTTGGCACGTTGCTCGCAGCCTATCCCTCTTGTCCGGAGCTTCACCCGAGCGCTTGGCGTGTTCCTGGCATCGGTGGCGCCCTGGCCCGCCTGCGCCGGCGTGCTTTGCGGCGGCTGCGCCACCGTAAGGGATGACAGGGGGCAAAACTGCGGCGCAACACTGTTCGGCGCCGCCCAAGCGTCCTGGTGGCTCCGCGTGGCCACCTCCTTGCCAGCGCACGCATGCGGCACCGTCGCCGTGGCCTGGCACGCGCAGAGCGCGTTCTCTGCCGCCGATGGGCCGTGCGGCCGTTCCATCGAGGGAAGACCGTAACCAGCCCTCCCGTGCTGAGTTGGACATGGGAACAGCTCCAATACTCCTCCTAGGCGATGCTCAAGCTCCTAAGCCGACCGTCCCGCCATATTGCCGCCGTAATCAACTCGTCGGACTTATCCGTTCACGGCAACCGACTCGGGCCGGCTATATATAGCACCCCCGAGCTTGCTCTCGCCTCCGCACGACTCCACCACCTCACCACACCCCGCCTAGACACTAGAGGAGCTTCGAGGGGCCTTTCTCCCTCGACTCCAGCCACCTTCGTCCGCCTCGGGTTCCGGCATCATTCTCTCCGCTCTCTCCGGCGAGATCCACGACCGTCCGAACTGCCGTCCGCCGGAGCAAGGGCCGCCGTCGACATGGTGCTCGCCGACGACCTCTGCCACCACCCACAGACGCGGAAGGGTGCACTGATCACGACGATTCCGGAGGAAGCGACGGAGCTGCAAACTTCGCACAGTTAGGCTCCGACTACTCCGAACCAGGCAAGCATGTTTGAACTCTTGATATGATGAGTGTTGTTGCATGTTTGCATTTTAGTATAGTCATGGCATGTTTATGAACATCACCTTGAATGTATATTTCATGCACATAATCGGAAAGTAAGTTTCGGAAAGCATTATGTTGTTGGATACATATTTGCATAGCCATGTGTTGGCATGAGGATGGGTAAGATGGCAGTGTTGTGACATGCCAGGCTTAGGCCAGTCCTTTTGACAGCAGTGTCAACATGATCAAATCATATTCCCGTTCATTTCCTTCCTATGCTGCCACATGTTTTCCGCAAGGGATATGGCATAGTAAGTTGCAACCGTTTTCCTGGTACACACCAAGTGGAGAGGCCGGGATGAGGGTTCCATGGCCCTGGATTAAAGCCCGTCTAATAGTTTCTGGTTGGGACCGAGAGGGGGGCACCCCTTAGAGCGCGCGTATAGAAATTTGATCCCATGCTATTCGAGGTTGTGGCCTCCCCGTCTAATAGTTTTTCTTGGACGTTGTCTAGGGTGATTCCTGGCATCGTGAGGTGAAATGGGTGTGTACTAGTTAAATGTGTTTCTACTGAAATACCGTAAACGGAACTAGTCCTTCGTGACTACGGAAATCTGTTGGCTATGATCAGTTCATCCAACTCTGCAGAGTCTCAAATCCTTCAATTATCTTGTACTTTGTTCAAGTACTATATTCATCTTATCTTGTCAGGTATGAGCCTCAGTGACAAAACTCTGGTGGGATTTATGTGTGATAAATCCGGTTAAAAGATTATTCTTGTGGATGGACTAATCTTGTTATTCACATTTATTACAAGCCCTGTCTGCGATGTCGCTCAGACGTCCGACGGCGGCATATCTGTTATTTACATTTGTTGCAAGTCCTGTCTGTGATGTCACTCAGACGTCCGACGGCGGCATATCTGTTATTTACATTTGTTGTAGGCCCTGTCTGTGATGTCGCTCAGACGTCCGGCGGTGGCATATCTGTTATTTACATTTGTTTAAAGCCCTTTATGTGATGTCGCTCAGACGTCCGACTGTGGCATTTCTTTTAAAGCCCTTTATGTGATGTCGCTCAGACGTCCGACTGTGGCATTTCGTTTAAAGCCCTTTATGTGATGTCTCTCAGATGTCCGACTGTGGCATTTCTTTTAAAGCCCTTTATGTGATGCCGCTCAGACGTCCGACTGTGGCATTTCTTTTAAGGCCTTTATGTGGTGTCGCTAAGACGCCCGACTGTGGCATTTTTTTAAGCCCTTTATGTGGTGTCGCTAAGAGGCCCGACTGCGGCATTTCTTTTAAGCCCTTTATGTGGTGTCGCTTAGACGCCCGACTGTGGCATGCATTTTATTTATTTACCTTTCGAGGCGTCGCTCCAAACACCCGATCGGTTTTCAGTTATTTATTTTATTTATCAAGTCCTGCAATATTATCGTTGTTATATGAGCATCATCCTTTATTCATGACGCATTCATGCATTCATTGATTATATCTTTTGTCCGAACTGTCTTGCGAGTACTTTCAAAGTACTCACCTGGCTTGTTGATTTGGCCAGATGTTGATGAAGGCAATCTCATGGATGAAGAGTTTGATAGCGAGTCCGACGCCTAGAGGAGTCTCAGTCAGTCCCGTGCGATCCTGTTTTGGTCATTGTATTATCCGCTTCCGCAAATCCCCGAATAAATTCATCGAGCCGCCCCCGACGCTCGATGTGCTGCCAGTTAGGAATCAAGTTATCCACCACTTTTTCCTCGAGCTAGTAGCATGCCACCACACCCCTGTGTCATAACCGCCCTTATGTAAGATATTGGCGAGTTTGTAATAAATAGCTGAGCAGCCTCAGCTCAACCCTGTAATATATTTGATGCTACCGGTTCTCTGTTTATCAAGCATTTGTCTACCAGAAGGATGACTTTTCCTATACTGGGTTTTAAAAGATCGGTTTTATCAATAAGCATTTTATTGAAAAGCCGGTCGTGACAGACTTGGTATCAGAGCCAGGCTGACTGTAGGAAGCCACTAGGTACGATCGCTAATTGGTTATTAGCATGATAGAGTTATTCATGTTTTTACAAATGTAGTCATATTTCTGTCAGTCAGCATAAAATTTATGATCTGATCACTCAGAATTTTTGCCTACTTTTGTAGATGGCCGGCAACGACTGCGAGTCTCAAATGTTCGCCAACGTGCCTGAGGGGTTCGTCAAACTCCTCTCCTTCATCGTTCAGGTTGCAATGGGGCCATCCGTGCGCCCAGTCTTCACGCTTTATCCACACAAGATCAACGACAGTCTGACTATGCAGCAGGCCGCAGTGCAATTCAGGGGAGGTCATGCTGAAATACGCCGCCTCCGATTCGTGGGGAGAGCCATGCCTATAGAAAGGCATGCTATGGAGATGGCTGCCTGCGAGACGATAGCCCGTCTTCGGGATGTTCTTCCTGCAATGAAGACCCGTCGCTACCGCTACCTTCCATGCCATGTGCCTTACACCTGTCACTACTCTTTCTCTTGCCCCAGAGGAGAGCGAGACGAAGCCTTTGAGATGCTTGTCGAGTACCGCCGAGCCCTGGAGGCAGCATTCGACTGCATGGTGGAGGACCTTGTATCTGCATGCATGGACTCAGTTCATGGCTGTGCTGCTAACAGGAGGGAACTCCTGCACACCGGTCCACCACTGACTTTTGTATCATCCCCAGCCTCTCACTCACCTACCATACTCGCCTCTGCTCGTCGTATGCCTACCACAGAGGAATTTAACCAGGCTATTGCACCCACTCCCGTCCGCTCTGCACCACTTGTTGCATCCACTCCCATACATGCTACCCCACCAATTCCAACCACTCGTATTCGTGTTATTCCGCCTACGGCACTGTCAGGACCCCGATTCTATGCCACACCGATCTAGCATGTAACACCTCATATCACCTTGCGGCCTCACGCACGGTATTCCCACGGGTGTCGCCTTACCATGCCCGGGACCGTTTGCGCCTTTTGGCACACGTATATGATAGTGTCGCTAGCATCCATATGACAAAGAACCCGGGCTGGCATGGCTAGTCGTGAACCCAAAGTGGAATTAACTTACAGGGACAGGCATACATGACCCAGCATCGAACGTGTCGGTCATCAGTGAGTGAATCCGGGCTGTAGCAACTGGGCTAGCAGGACTCCGGTAAACCGGGCTGTAGCAGGCTAACAGGACTCCGTTAGACACCGCGTGACATTTCCCCGAAGGGACAGACACAGGAATGAAGAAGGACACATGCCGGCCAACCTAAGTGATCCGGAGCAGTAGCAAGCTACCATGGCTCAGTGGAAGCACTAGGAGACATTTCCCGGTAAGAGAGGCTACTAAGGATAAACAACTAGATAGTCAGATCCCACACATAGCAATACACATTACACGTACGCATAACATGCAAGTATGTGTTGTACAACATGGCATCACAGCATAACTCAACAACTCATATAGATAAGGCTTAAAGAGCCATCATAGCATTTATTGCAAACAGGGGTCACAGGACCCATCATACAAAGCATACAAGCAACAAGTGGAAGCATTACATGTCTGGGTACAGACATCTACAAATGAAAAAGGCAGAAGAGCCTGACTATCTACAACATCCGATCAAGATCGTAGCTGAGGTACAAGCTACTCGTCGAAGTCCATGAGAACACTAGTAAGACCGAAGTCTCCGCTGCAAAAACATAAATAAAGCAACATGAGTACAAAGGTACTCAGCAAGACTTACATCAGATCCTATCATACATGCATTTGTATCAAGAGGGTAATGTGGGGTTTAGTTGCAGCAAGCCAGCTTTGACTCTATGGCTATCCTGTTCTCCGACTACCAGAACTTCTTTGAGGTGATATGGCGCACACGAGTCCACTAATCACCACACAATACACTACTATGGATTCATCCCCGTCTCCCTACGAGAAGGCCATCCATAGCACTCACACTTGTCTTGAGCATTTTAGAGTATCCACTTCAAGTTGTCTATGTACCATGTAAGCATCCAAGAAGTCCATAACCGCGGACCCGGCTATTCGTATAGATCATGTTAACCCTGCAGGGGTGTACTTCTTCACACATGCTCTCGCCACTTACCGCCATGTACATGTCATGTATCTCGGCAACCTTCAAGCGGAAGCCTGGCGAGGGTGTCGGCCACGACCTAACTAACCACACAAGACTCTAGTCCAGGTTTATCGCCTATTCGGGTTCCATCCGCAAGGAGATCCGGCCGGGGTTTCGCTCACGGCCCCAAACGATGTTTGCAGGGTTCCCGAGCCCACCATCCGGGTGCCACTCGGTACACCAGGCCACGTGTGCCTAGTCTGTCCCAAGCCCACCCTGTAGAAAAATAGCACTACCTACAAACACCAGAAACTAGTTGCGACTCTTGGATAGAGATTAAGTCGGTTAATAAGTCGAGAGGGGCACTTAAGCTTTCCAATTGTGGTAGTAGCTAGTCATTGGACAACATACACAGAACTCAGTGCTTAAGGACGGTTCCAGTGAGACAACCCACCATGTACTCCTACATGGCCTCTCACCGCTACCTTTACCAAATCGTGTTCACACACTTCACTCTCAGCATCAGAACATATCGTAACACTCCAATTCATTCCCAATGAATCAGACCTGACACAACTCTAAGCAATAGCAGGCATAGCATGGTAGGAACACAACAGTGGCTTCAATGAACTCCTACACATGCTAGTGGGTTTCAACTATTTACTGTGGCAATGACAGGTCATGCAGAGGAATGGGTTCAACTACCACAACACAAAGTAGCAGATGAATCGTTGTTGTCCTAATGCAATAACTGAGAGCAGGAGCGAGAGAGTAGGATTGTATTGGAATGAACAAGGGGGTTTGCTTGCCTGGTAGATCAATAAGGGAGGCACTGCTTCATAGACAGGTACTCTGGAACGGTCTCCGGAGCAGGACCTATCGAGAAGGAACGGTGCCAACAATCAATACACAAGCATATGCAACAATATGATGCATGAACGTGGCATGAAGATGTGATGCTGATTGTGCTAATGCAGCTAGCACTATATTTGGATGAAGTTCATTTGAATCAAGGATTTAAATGCAATTCCATGTAAGCTCTTTATAAATGCCCCTTTTAGTGTTTCACTTATGCAGTAGGTATAAGTTGGTTTGTCATGCATGAAACTAGTATGGATGGATAGATTGAATTTTTCTGATAATTTTTCATATATAAATTATTTCAATCTGAGCTACGGTTGAATTTCTATGAATTTTTGAAGTTTTGGGCATTTTCTAGAAATTCCTAAATAAGAATAAATCCAGAAAATTGCATTACTGCATCAGCATTGAGTAAGCATGACGTTAGCAAGTCAACTACGGCTGACTGGGGTCAAACCTGACATGTGGGGTCCACACGTCAGTGACACGGGGTTAAACAGGGGGTTATTTGCTTAATTAAAAGGATTAGGGGGCCGGGCCTACTGATCAGTGTCAGTGGTTAATTCGGCGGTGATTAGCACTAAGCTAATCACCTGGCCGATAGGGCCCACCCGTCAGGCCGGCGAGGTCAGCGGCGGCGACCTCAGGACGCGGCGGCGTCTGCATTACAGGCCACGGGGGCGGCGGCTAAGGGCACCGGGGCGTAGCCCGGGCTCGTCCGCATCCCAGGGAGCAGACGGGAAGCCGCGGGGGCGCCGGAGCTCGCCGGAGCGGGGCTCGCGGCGGCGGCCGGAGCTCGGCTCAAGCGGTTGCGCGGCTACGGCGCACGGGGAGGCAGGAGAGGAGGGGGAACCGACACGGGGGGGCTCATAGGGGACCGGAAGAGACGACAGCGAGCTCGGGGGAGGCGCTGACGGCGGCAAGCAGCGACGGAGATCCACGGCGGCCGGCGGTTGGAAAAGGTGTCGAGGACGGTGTTGCAGGGCGCTACAGCTTGTTTGGCTCGTCGGAGAGGACGAGGGAGACACAGCGGAGCTTCTGGGCACGACGGAGGGGAGGGGGGACGGCGATGGCCGCAGTGGTGCTCGTCGACGGCGACAGGTGGCGTTCGGCCGTGCGTGTGGGAGAGAGACCAGGGGAGGGGGAGGAATGAGAGAGAGGGAGAGAGGTGCGGGGCGTCGCGTGGCGTTGTCCGGGTCATCCAGAGCGACGAGGGGGAGGAAGACGACAGATGAGGAGGCGGGCTGGGCTGCTGCTGGGCTGCACAGTAACGGGCTACACAGGGAGGTAAGCGCTAGGTAGGTTCCCTTATCCTATTTCTTTTTCTATTTTCTGATATTTGTTTTGATTTAATAAAAATACTAAATCATATTATTTACTTATACCAATTTTTGTAGAAACTAGTGGTATTATTCCGGAGCTCCTCAACAAATGGCATAACTTTTGGACATATATTATATATATAACAAATATATATCCAATGCAAATAATTATGCATTAATTCCAAATGCCCAAAATAAGTACTTATGGGCGCCTAAAAATATTGGTTTGATTTTTATCTCTGTCCAATATTTTCATAGAGCAACATGAGCATTTTCTTGGACCTTTTTGGAGCAATTTTTATCTGGGTCATTTCCAGAAATGAGCCTGAGGGTTTCAGAAATCCTCATTTCAAATTTAAATGGAATTTAAAATGATGCACACATGACTAGCTAGCCTTGAGCATACCAGAACTAGGGATGTGACAACTCACCCCCACTTGAAAGAATCTCATCCCGAGATTCAGGGGTCGACGGAAAGAAAGTGGGGTACTCCAGTCGAAGACGATCTTCTCGCTCCCAGGTAGCTTCTCTCTCGGAATGATGAGACCACTGAATCTTGAGAAACTTGATATTCTGACGTCGAGTGACACGCTCTGCTTGATCAAGAATGCGAACCGGGTACTCTCGGTATGTGAGGTTATCTTGGAGATCAAGCGTTTCGTGGTCCACTCCGCGGATAGGATCCGAGAAGCAACGCCTGAGTTGAGAGACGTGGAAGACATCATGAACTCGAGAAAGATGTGGGGGTAGTTCCAACTGGTAGACAACCTCTCCTCGTTTAGCGAGAATGCGAAAAGGACCAATGTAACGAGGAGCCAACTTGCCCTTGATACCGAAGCAATGGGTACCCTTCAAAGGAGTGACCCGAAGGTAAGCTTTGCCGCCAATTTCATAGGTCATATCCCTATGATGACGATCATACTGGCTCTTTTGACGAGACTGGGCTGTTTTCAAATTCTCACGAATGATGCGAACTAGCTCTTCTGCCTCCTGGATCATGTCCGGTCCAAAGAATTGTCTTTCACCGGTTTCTGACCAGTTCAAAGGTGTTCGACATCTTCGTCCACAGAGAATCTCAAAAGGAGCTTTCTTGAGGCTGGATTGATAGCTATTGTTATAAGCAAACTCGGCGAAGGGAAGACATTTCTCCCAATACATACCGAATGAGATAACGCAAGCTCTAAGCATGTCCTCGAGAATTGGGTTGACCCTCTCCACCTGACCACTCGACTGAGGGTGGAAAGCAGTACTGAAGGAAAGATGGGTTCCCATGGCAGTTTGGAAACTCTCCCAGAAATGAGAAGTGAAAAGACTACCACGGTTTGAATTGATCTCTAGTGGAACACCATGAAGTGATACTAGTCGAGAAATATATAAGTCAGCGAGCTGACTAGCGGTGATGCTCTCTCGAACAGGAAGGAAGTGAGCCACTTTGGAAAGACGATCAATGACTACGAAGATAGCATTATTCCCTTTCTTGGTCCTGGGAAAGCCGGTGATGAAGTCCATACCAACTTTATCCCATTTCCATTCAGGAATGGCTAAAGGCTGAAGGGTGCCAGCAGGTCTTTGATGCTCTGCCTTAACGCGACGACAAACGTCACAGTTAGCAATAAACTGAGCGATTTCTCTCTTCATCCTAGTCCACCAGAACCTCTGGCATAGGTCCTGATACATCTTAGTAATACCGGGATGAATCGTGAGAGGAGATTCATGCGCCTCCTTAAGAATCAATTGTCGCAGATGTTGACTCTTGGGAACCACCAAACGATTCTCAAAGAAGACAACACCTCGATCGTCCATAGAGAAACATCCACCAACTCCCTTCTTAATGTTTATCTTGATGCGGATAACACCCCTATCAAACTTCTGGTCAGTAATGATCTGATCCTCGAGGGTAGGTTTCGCCACCAAGGTAGAAAGGAATCCGTGAGGAGCAATGTGAAGGTTAAGCTTATAGAATTCCTCATGGAGAAGTGGTTGGCCCTGCTGCAACATGAGATTGTTGCAATAGGATTTACGACTTAGCGCATCAGCCATGACATTGGCTTTGCCTGGAGTGTAGGTAATCCCTAAATCATAATCTGAGATCACCTCCAACCAACGTCTTTGCCTGAGGTTCAAATCTGGTTGGGTGAAGATATACTTGAGACTCTGGTGATCGGTGTAGATCTCGCAACGTTTACCAAGGAGGTAATGTCACTAGGTCTTGAGTGCATAGACTATGGCTGCAAGCTCTAGATCATGTGTAGGATAATTCTTCTCATGTGGATGCAACTGTCGAGATGCATAGGCAATCACATGACGATCCTGCATAAGAATGCAACCTAGTCGCTGTCGTGAGGCATCGCAGTAGATAACAAAGTCTTTAGTGAAATCCGGTGGCACAAGTATGGGAGCAGAAGTCAGGCGTCTTTTCAGTTCCTAAAAACTGTACTCACACTGTGGGGACCACTCAAACTTTTTATCTTTCTTGAGAAGTTCCGTGAGGGGTTTGGCTACTTTGGAGAAGTTTTCAACATAGCGGCAACAATAGCTGGCTAGACCATGGAAACTCCTAACTTGTTTAACAGTTTCAGGTGGAGTCCAATCAAGAACGGCCTTAACTCTCTCGGGATTGACAACAATGCCCTTACCAGAGATTACGTGGCCTAGGTAGGTCACTTCTGGCAACCAAAATTCACACTTGGAGAACTTGGCATAAAGGCGGTGCTCTCTGAGTTTTTCTAACACAAGTCTAAGATGTTCGGCATGCTCTTCTTTGTATTTCGAGTAAATAAGAATATCATCGAGATAAACCACGACAAATTTATCTAAGTACTCCATGAAGATCGAGTTCATCAAGCGGGAGAATGTGGCTGGAGCATTGGTTAGACCAAAGGACATGACGGTGTACTCGTACTGACCATAACGAGTGACAAAAGCCGTCTTAGGAATGTCCCCATTTCTGATCTTGATTTGGTGGTAGCCTAACCTCAAATCCATCTTGGAGAAGACTGAGGATCCAGCGAGCTGATCATATAGGTCGTTGATCCTGGGGAGCGGATATTTGTTCTTTATCGTGACCAAATTAACGGGACGATAATCTACAACCATCCAATCTGTACCATCCTTCTTCTTGACGAAGAGGACGGGGCAAGCCCAAGGAGAAGAACTAGGACGGATGAAACCCTTTTTGCAAGGACTCATCAAGTTGTTTCTTAAGCTCGGCTAGTTCTAAGGGTGCCATTTTGTAAGGTCTCCTAGAGATTGGAGCAGTTCCTGGAATAAGATCTATGACGAACTCTACATCTCTGTCAGGTGGAACACCTGGCAGTTCCTCTGGAAAGACATCCGGAAAGTCACGGACTACCGGGATATCTTCAAGGTCTGGAAGAGGGCTGGCATTAAGAGAATAGAGCTGACGCTTTGCAACTCTAGTGGAGACAGTGACTATCTTGCCAGATGGGTGGGTAAGCTGAACAGATCTGGCGTAACAATCAATCTTGGCATGATGAGCTGTCATCCAGTCCATACCCAAGATGATGTTAATATCTGAGGACTTGAGGGTTACAAGTGATGCAAGAAATACAAGTCTATCAACAAGGATTTCATTACCATAGCTGATTTTGGTGGTTTGCCATCTAGACCCTGGGGTTTGGATTTCAAGCGGAGTTGGCATATCACAAAATGACATGTCGTGCAAGTTAGCATAGCTTTCAGAAATGAAGGAGTGAGACGCTCCAGTATCGAACAAAACCGATGCTGGATGGCAATTGACAAGGAGTGTACCAAGAACGACATCTGGATCATCATGAGCGTCTTTAGCTGAGACGTGATGCACACATCCACGTTCAGTGGGGGCTAGCTTGGCACTGATCATCTTGCTCGATGGCTTACCATGGCCAACAGACTTCTCGGGCTAGGGTGGAGCATAACTAGTCTGAGAGCAGTCATGTGCATAGTGTCCTGGCTTCCCGCATGTGAAGCAAGTCCCTGAAGTTGGACGTGGACCCGCATTGACAAGCGGTCTACCAGTAGGACTGGGTGAAACATACGACTGAGATGGGGAAGGCACTACATAAGATGGTCTTGGTGAATATCCCGAAGGAAGAGCGGAGTTTGGAACCCATATCCGGCACTTCTGAGAACCAGAACCGGAGGAAGATCCCAAATCACAGGTGTGCTTACGAGACTCCTCGTAAGTGAGCTGAGCTATCTCTGCATTAATGGCCTTGTTCACCAGAGCTTGGAATGTATCACAATGATGTAGGTGGAGATCACGATGCAACTTGGGGTTGAGACCCTTCCGAAACCTAGCCTGCTTCTTGGCGTCCGTGGACACTTCTTCTGTGGCATAGCGGGCGAGGTTCTCAAACTCTCTACTGTAAGCATCAACAGCCATCTTACTCTGGGTGAAACTACAGAACTCTTCTCTCTTGCGATCAAGGAGGGCCTGGGGAATGTGATGCTCGCGAAAAGCCTTAATGAAATCCCTCCATGTAGGAATCTGGCCAGCTGGAAGCATAGCCTCATAGTTCTGCCACCAAAGACTAGCAGGACCTTCTAGGTGGTATGTGGCATAGGTGACCTTGTCATTTTCAGCTACGTTTGCGGAACGCAGCTTATGATTGATGCTACGGAGCCAGTCATCTGCATCGAGCGGCTCAATGGAGTGATGAAAGGTGGGTGGGTGCAAGCGGATGAAGTCATGAATAGTCACAAATCCTTTGAACTGATGTGCGGTGTTCTCCTCCATACGTGCCAACAAGCGGTTGGACTCACGCTTGTTCCTCTCCATTTCTAACATGAACTATGCCAATGAAGGTTGGTCGGGAGGATCCTCATCCCTACCATCTTCGTGGTTCTGGCTACGAACAATAGAACTTGATGACATCCTGAGAAACGAAACCAAGGACGAAATCAGCATCAATTATAGGCTATAGAATGTAGGAGAAGGAAATTAGTAAATCTCGAACTCCTAGGGCAATTCCGGCAGCATAACGGCAGTAAAATGCTCAGAATGAGACATCCTGCTAAAATGGGGTAGTAACATACTCAACATCATCACTCAAGGTTCCGGGATAGTACTAAACAGACTACACCGTAAGTACTCGAAACTGGGGTATGACTCTGATCAACCAATCCTATGGGACTACGGAGTAGTAACACATGATCCTGATAGACGGAAGAGAAAACCTAGTTCCTTAACCCCGCAGGAAAGATAGGATGACTCAGATCAGAAGGCCATGAGGTAAAGGAGTAAAAAGAGCCTTACGTTCCTTCCCACAATCAATTCCCTTATATAACTAAAGAATTTCTAGACTCAACTTCGACCAGTTTGGCTTGGTAATCCTACAGGCAGTCAGGCTCTGATACCAAAGCTGTCAGGACCCCGATTCTATGCCACACCGATCTAGCATGTAACACCTCATATCACCTTGCGGCCTCATGCACGGTATTACCACGGGTGTCGCCTTACCATGCCCGGGACCGTTTGTGCCTTTTGGCACACGTATATGATAGTGTCGCTAGCATCCATATGACAAAGAACCCGGGCTGACATGGCTAGTCGTGAACCCAAAGTGGCACTAACTTACAGGGACAGGCATACATGACCCAGCATCGAACGCGTCGGTCATCAGTGAGTGAATCCGGGCTCTAGCAACTGGGCTAGCAGGACTCCGGTAAACCGGGCTGTAGCAGGCTAACAGGACTCCGGTAGACACGGCGTGACATTTCCCCGAAGGGACAGACACAGGAACGAAGAAGGACACATGCCGGCCAACCTAAGTGTTCCGGAGCAGTAGCAAGCTACCATGGCTCAATGGAAGCACTAGGAGACATTTCCCGGTAAGAGAGGCTACTAAGGATAAACAACTAGATAGTCAGATCCCACACATAGCAATACACATTACACGTACGCATAACATGCAAGTATGTGTTGTACAACATGGCATCACAGCATAACTCAACAACTCATATAGATAAGGCTCAAAGAGCCATCATAGCGTTTATTGCAAACAGGGGTCACATGACCCATCATACAGATCATACAAGCAACAAGCGGAAGCATTACATGTCTGGGTACAGACATCTACAAATGAAAAAGGCTGAAGAGCCTGACTATCTACAACATCCGATCAAGATCGTAGCTGAGGTACAAGCTACTCGTCGAAGTCCACGAGAACACTAGTAAGACCGAAGTCTCCGCTGCAAAAACATAAATAAAGCAACATGAGTACAAAGGTACTCAGCAAGACTTACATCAGATCCTATCATACATGCATTTGTATCAAGAGGGTAATGTGGGGTTTAGTTGCAGCAAGCCAGCTTTGACTCTATGGCTATCCTGTTCTACGACTACCAGACATCTTTGAGGTGATATGGCGCACACGAGTCCACTAATCACCACACAATACACTACTATGGATTCATCCCCGTCTCCCTACGAGAAGGCCATCCATAGCACTCACACTTGTCTTGAGCATTTTAGAGTATCCACTTCAAGTTGTCTATGTACCATGTAAGCATCCAAGCAGTCCATAACCGCGGACCCGGCTACTCGAATAGATCATGTTAACCCTGCAGGGGTGTACTTATTCACACACGCTCTTGCCACTTACCACCATGTACACGTCATGTATCTCGGCAACCTTCAAGCGGAAGCCTGGCGAGGGTGTCGGCCCACGACCTAACTAACCACACAAGACTCTAATCCAGGTTTATCGCCTATTCGGGTTCCATCCGCAAGGAGATCCGGCCGGGGTTTCGCTCACGGCCCCAAACGATGTGTGCAGGGTTCCCGAGCCCACCATCCGGGTGCCACTCGGTACACCAGGCCACGTGTGCCTAGTCTGTCCCAAGCCCACCCTGTCGGGTGCCACTTGGTAGAAAAATAGCACTACCTACAAACACTAGAAACTAGTTGCGACTCCTAGACAGAGATCAAGTCGGTTAATAAGTTGAGAGGGGCACTTAAGCATTCCAATGTGTGGTAGTAGCTAGTCATTGGACAACATACACAGAACTCAGTGCTTAAGGACGGTTCCAGTGTGACAACCCACCATGTACTCCTACATGGCCTCTCACCGCTACCTTTACCAAATCGTGTTCACACACTTCACTCTCAGCATCAGAACATATCGTAACACTCCAATTCATTCCCAATGAATCAAACCTAACACAACTCTAAGCAATAGCAGGCATAGCATGGTAGGAACACAACAGTGGCTTCAACTACCGCAACACAAAGTAGCAGATGAATCGTTGTTGTCCTAATGCAATAACTGAGAGCAGGAGCGAGAGAGTAGGATTGTATCGGAATGAACAAGGGGGTTTGCTTGCCTGGTAGATCAATAAGGGAGGCACTGCTTCACAGACAGGTACTCTGGAACGGTCTCCGGAGCAGGACCTATCGAGAAGGAACGGTGCCAACAATCAATACACAAGCATATGCAACAATATGATGCATGAACGTGGCATGAAGATGTGATGCTGATTGTGCTAATGCAGCTAGCACTATATTTGGATGAAATTCATTTGAATCAAGGATTCAAATGCAATTCCAAGTAAGCTCTTTATAAATGCCCCTTTTAGTGTTTCACTTATGCAGTAGGTATAAGTTGGTTTGTCATGCATGAAACTAGTACAGATGGATAGATTGAATTTTTCTGATAATTTTTCATATATAAATTATTTCAATCTGAGCTACGGTTGAATTTCTATAAATTTTTGAAGTTTTGGGCATTTTCTGGAAATTCCTGAATAAGAATAAATCCAGAAAATTGCATTACTGCGTCAGCATTGAGTAAGCATGACGTCGGCAAGTCAACTGCGGCTGACTGGGGTCAAACCTGACATGTGGGGTCCACACGTCAGTGACACGGGGTTAAACAGGGGGTTATTTGCTTAATTAAAAGGATTAGGGGGCCAGGCCCACTGGTCAGTGTCAGTGGTTAATTAGGCGGTGATTAGCACTAAGCTAATCACCTGGCCGATAGGGCCCACCCGTCAGGCCGGCGAGGTCGTCCGCGGCGACCTCAGGACGCGGCGGCGTCCGCGTTACAGGCCACGGGGGCGGCGGCTAAGGGCACCGGGGCGTAGCCTGGGCTCGTCCGCATCCAGGGGAGCAGACGGGAAGCCGCGGGGGCACCGGAGCTCGCCGGAGAGGGGCTCGCGGCGGCGGCCGGAGCTCGGCTCAAGCGGGCGCGTGGCTACGGCACACGGGGAGGCAGGAG